>NC_141022.1:5785000-5790000 GCF_052040795.2 Danio rerio
GCATGAATTAGCATGTTGTTAGCATGATTCTAGCATGATTTAGCATGTTATTAGCATGATTCTAGCATGATTTAGCATGTTATTAGCACGATTCTAGCATGAATTAGCATGTTACTAGCATGATTCTAGCATGAATTAGCATGTTACTAGAATGATTCTAGCATGAATTAGCATGTTACTAGCATGATTCTAGTATGAATTAGCATGTTACTAGCACGATTCTAGCATGAATTAGCATGTTACTAGCATGATTCTAGCATGAATTAGCATATACCTAGCTTGATTTTATCAAGAATTAGCATGTTACTAGCATGATTTTAGCATGAATTAGCACGATTCTAGCATGAATTAGCATGTTGTTAGCATGATTCTAGCAAGAATTAGCATGTTACTAGCATGATTCTAGCATGAATTAGCATGTTGTTAGCATGATTCTAGCATGAATTAGTATGTTACTAGCATGATTCTAGCATGAATTAGCATGTTACTAGCATGATTCTAGCATGAATTAGCATGTTGTTAGCATGATTCTAGAATGAATTAGCATTTGACTAGCATGATTCTAGCATGAATTAGCATGTGACTAGCATGATTCTAGCTTAAATTAGCATGTTGTTAGCATGATTCTAGCATGAATTAGCATGTTCCTAGCATAATTCTAGCATGAATTAGCATGTTGTTAGCATGATTGTAACATGAATTAGCATGCTACTAGCATGATTCTAGCACGAATTAGCATGTTGTTAGCATGATTCTAACATGATTTAGCATGTAACTAGCATGATTCTAGCATGAATTAGCATGTTTCTAGCATGAATTAGCATGTGACTAGCATGATTCTAGCATGAATTAGCATGTGACTAGCATGATTCTAGCATGAATTAGCATGTAACTAGCATGATTCTAGCATGAATTAGCATGTTGTTAGCATGATGGATAGATAGATAGATAGATAGATAGATAGATAGATAGATAGATAGATAGATAGATAGATAGATAGATAGATAGATAGATAGATAGATAGAAGCAGTTTATAGATAGATAGATAGATAGATAGATAGATAGATAGATAGATAGATAGATAGATAGATAGATAGATAGATAGATAGATAGATAGATAGATAGATAGATAGATTAAAACAGTAGATAGATAGATAGATAGATAGATAGATAGATAGATAGATAGATAGATAGATAGATAGATAGATAGATAGATAGATAGATAGATAGATAGATGGTGTGCGAGCATGAGTCAAACAAGCCAACCCCCGCCTCTCTACGATGTTCTGATGCTGAGATATAGCTGCTGTTATATCGTTGCTAGGTTAGTCTGTTTTGTTGCTATGGAGTTGATTGACAGCTTAGACTGATGATGTATCAAAGCTTCTTGCCAGTATGAACAGTTAAAAACAACCCCCATGTCTCTATCACACTGTAGCATGACAATATCAGTCTGAACCTCTTTAATGGCAGTCTATGGGACAGTTGCTAGGGTGCAGTATCTGGTTGTTAGGGTGTGGCTAGAAAGTTAAAAGGACATCAGTGATTGGCTGCTGGCTAGACTGAGTTAAATGAGCTCAATCATTAGTCTGTAGGACAGTCTGATGCAGAGTTATGAGCTCACAAAGTTTGATCCCATGCAAAGTCAATGAGAGTATTTTGCAATGGAAGTCTATGGGACGGTTTCTAGGGTCCAAAAGTGGTTGCTAGGGCGTGGCCAGAAAGTTTAAAGGTGGTCAGTCATTGGCAGTTTGATAGTCTGAGTTAAATGAGCCCAGTTAGAGTTCTGTGCGACAGTCTGACGCAGAGTTATGAGGTCACAAAGTTTGGTCCAATGTTAAGTCTATGGGATTTTTCCGACGGTCCCGGGACGTTTTTCGGAAAACCGAAAGTCGGATCAGTCTGAGGAGACATAGCAACCCGAGTCAGAATAGTTCGGAAGTCTGACCCGAGTTTGATGGTCATAGCTTGAAAGCTCTAGGAGGAGATGAGTTTTGAATTTTAGTCTCAGAAGAAGAAAATATAATAATAAGTTTAAATAGGATTTCAGTAGTCTGGCTTGCTACACAAGCCAGCCTAATAAGTTTAATAGGATAACAGTAGTCTGGCTTGCTACACAAGCCAGCCTAATAATAATAATAAGTTTAATAGGATAACAGTAGTCTGGCTTGCTACACAAGCCAGCCTAACTAGATTCTTAAAGTTTGAGAACAAACTTTGAGGCTGGCTTGTGAAAGCCTGACGGTAATAGTTTATTTAGTTTAAACAGTTTTAAAAAGTATAAAAAGATAGATAGATAGATAGATAGATAGATAGATAGATAGATAGATAGATAGATAGATAGATAGATAGATAGATAGAGAGATAGATAGATAGATTAGCATGTTATTAGCATGATTTTAACGTGAAATAGCATGTTGTTAGCATGATTCTAGCATGAATTAGCATGTTACTAGCATGATTTTAGCATGAATTAGCATGTTGTTAGCATGATTTTAGCATAAATTAGCATGTTACTAGCATGATTCTAGCATGAATTAGCATGTTGTTCGCATGAATCTAGCATGAATTAGCATGTTGTTAGCACGATTCTAGCATGAATTAGCATGTTACTAGCATGATTCTAGCATGATTTAGCATGTACCTAGCATGATTTTAACATGAATTAGCATGTTACTAGCATGATTTTAGCATGAATTAGCATGTTGTTAGCATAATTCTAGCATGAATTAGCACGTTGTTAGCATGATTCTAGCATGAATTAGCATGTTACTAGCATGATTCTAGCATGAATTAGCATGTTACTAGCATGATTCTAGCATGAATTAGCATGTTGTTCGCATGATTCTAGCATGAATTAGCATGTTGTTAGCACGATTCTAGCATGAATTAGCATGTTACTAGCATGATTCTAGCATGATTTAGCATGTACCTAGCATGATTTTAACATGAATTAGCATGTTACTAGCATGATTTTAGCATGAATTAGCATGTTGTTAGCATAATTCTAGCATGAATTAGCACGTTGTTAGCATGATTCTAGCATGAATTAGCATGTTACTAGCATGATTCTAGCATGAATTAGCATGTTACTAGCATGATTCTTGCATGATTTAGCATGTTGTTAGCATGCTTTTAGCATGAATTAGCATGTTACTAGCATGATTCTAGCATGAATTAGCATGTTGTTAGCATGATTTTAGCATGAATTAGCATGTTACCAGCATGATTTTAGCAATAATTAGCATGTTGTTAGCATGATTTTAACATGAATTAGCATGTTGTTAGCACGATTCTAGCATGAATTAGCATGTTACTAGCATGATTCTAGCATGAATTAGCACAATTCTAGCATGAATTAGCATGTTGTTAGCATGATTCTAGCATGAATTAGCATGTTGTTAGCATGATTCTAGCATGATTTAGCATGTTACTAGCAAGATTCTAGCATGAATTAGCATGCTACTAGCATGAATCTAGCATAAATTAGCATGTTGTTAGCATGCTTCTAGCATGAATTAGCATGTTACTAGCATGATTCTAGCATGAATTAGCATGTTGTTAGCATGATTCTAACATGAATTAGCATGTTACTAGCATGATTTAGCATGTTGTTAGCATGATTCTAGCATGAATTAGCATTTCACTAGCATGATTCTAGCATGAATTAGCATGTTGTTAGCATGATTCTAGCATGAACTAGCATGTTGTTAGCATGATTCTAGCATGAATTAGCATGTTGTTAGCATGATTCTAACATGAATTAGCATGTTACTAGCATGATTCTAGCATGAATTAGCATGTTGTTAGCATGATTCTAGCATGAATTAGCATGTTACTAGCATGATTCTAGCATGAATTAGCATGTTGTTAGCACGATGCTAGCATGAATTAGCATGTTGTTAGCACGATGCTAGCATGAATTAGCATGATACTAGCATGATTCTAGCATGAATTAGCATGTTACTAGCATGAATCTAGCATGAATTAGCATGTTGTTAGCATGATTCTAGCATGGATTAGCATGTTACTAGCATGATTTTAGCATAAATTAGCATGATTCTAGCATGAATTAGCATGTTGTTAGCATGATTCTAGCATGAATTAGCATGATACTAGCATGATTCTAGTATGAATTAGCATGTTACTAGCATGAATCTAGCATGAATTAGCATGTTGTTAGCATGATTCTAGCATGGATTAGCATGTTACTAGCATGATTTTAGCATAAATTAGCATGATTCTAGCATGAATTAGCATGTGACTAGCATGATTCTAGCATGAATTAGCATGTGACTAGCATGATTCTAGCATGAATTAGCATGTAACTAGCATGATTCTAGCATGAATTAGCATGTTGTTAGCATGATGGATAGATAGATAGATAGATAGATAGATAGATAGATAGATAGATAGATAGATAGATAGATAGATAGATAGATAGATAGATAGATAGATAGATAGGTAGAGGTAGATAGATAGATAGATAGATAGATAGATAGAAAGATGTAGATAGATAGATAGATAGATAGATAGATAGATAGATAGATAGATAGATAGATAGATAGATGGTGTATGAGCATGAGTCAAACAAGCCAACCCCCGCCTCTCTACGATGTTCTGATGCTGAGATATAGCTGGTGTCATATCGTTGCTAGGTTAGTCTGTTTTGTTGCTATGGAGTTGATTGACAGCTAAGACTGATGATGTATACAAGCTTCTTGCCAGTATGAACAGTTAAAAACAATCCCCATGTCTCTATCACACTGCAGCATGACAATATCAGTCTGAACCTCTTTAATGGCAGTCTATGGGACAGTTGCTAGGGTGCAGTATCTGGTTGTTAGGGTGTGGCTAGAAAGTTAAAAGGCCATCGGTGATTGGCTGCTGGCTAGACTGAGTTAAATGAGCTCAGCCATTAGTCTGTAGGACAGTTTGATGCAGAGTTATGAGCTCACAAAGTTTGATCCAATGTAAAGTCAATGAGAGTCTTTTGCAAT
>NC_141022.1:5797500-5872500 GCF_052040795.2 Danio rerio
GATTATAGCATTTATTAGCATGTTACTAGCATGATTCTAGCATGAATTAGCATGTTGTTAGCATGATTCTAGCATGAATTAGCATGTTACTAGCATGATTCTAGCATGAATTAGCATGTTGTTAGCACGATGCTAGCATGAATTAGCATGATACTAGCATGATTCTAGCATGAATTAGCATGTTACTAGCATGAATCTAGCATGAATTAGCATATTGTTAGCATGATTCTAGCATGGATTAGCATGTTACTAGCATGATTTTAGCATAAATTAGCATGATTCTAGCATGAATTAGCATGTTGTTAGCATGATTCTAGCATGAATTAGCATGTGACTAGCATGATTCTAGCATGAATTAGCATGTGACTAGCATGATTCTAGCATGAATTAGCATGTAACTAGCATGATTCTAGCATGAATTAGCATGTTGTTAGCATGATGGATAGATAGATAGATAGATAGATAGATAGATAGATAGATAGGTAGAGGTAGATAGATAGATAGATAGATAGATAGATAGATAGATAGATAGATAGATAGATAGATAGATAGATAGATAGATAGAGACAGACAGACAGACAGACAGACAGACAGACAGACAGACAGATAGATAGATAGATAGATAGATAGGTAGAGGTAGATAGACAGATAGATAGATAGTTAGAGATAGATAGATAGATAGATGGTGTTCGAGCATGAGTCAAACAAGCCAACCCCCGCCTCTCTACGAAGTTCTGATGCTGAGATATAGCTGGTGCCATATCGTTGCTAGGTTACTCTGTTTTGTTGCTATGGAGTTGATTGACAGCTTAGACTGATGATGTATCAAAGCTTCTTGCCAGTATGAACAGTTAAAAACAACCCCCATGTCTCTATCACACTGCAGCATGACAATATCAGTCTGAACCTCTTTAATGGCAGTCTATGGGACAGTTGCTAGGGTGCAGTATCTGGTTGTTAGGGTGTGGCTAAAAAGTTAAAAGGCCATCAGTGATTGGCTGCTGGCTAGACTGAGTTAAATGAGCTCAGCCATTAGTCTGTAGGACAGTTTGATGCAGAGTTATGAGCTCACAAAGTTTGATCCAATGTAAAGTCAATGAGAGCCTTTTGCAATGGAAGTCTATGGGACGGTTTCTAGGGTCCAGAAGTGGTTGCTAGGGCGTGGCCAGAAAGTTTAAAGGTGATCAGTCATTGGCAGTTTGATAGTCTGAGTTAAATGAGCCCAGTTAGAAGTCTGTGTGACATTCTGATGCGGAGTTATTAGGTCACAAAGTTTGATCCAATGTTACGTCTATGGGATTTTTCCGACGGTCCCGGGACGTTTTTCGGGAAACCGAAAGTCGGATCAGTCGGAAAGGATATAGCAACTCGAGTCAGAATAGTTCGGAGGTCTGACCCGAGTTTGATGGTCATAGCTTGAAAGGCCTAGGACGAGATAGAGTTTAATTTTTAGTCTCAGAAGAAGAATAATAAATATAACTAGATTCTTAAAGTTTGAGAACAAACTTTGAGGCTGGCTTGTGAAAGCCTGACGGTAATAGTTAATTTAGTTTAAACAGTTTTTAAAAGTATGAAAAGATAGATAGATAGATAGATAGATAGATAGATAGATAGATAGATAGATAGATAGATAGATAGATAGATTACCATGGTATTAGCATGATTCTAACGTGAATTAGCATGTTGTTAGCATGATTCTAGCGTGAATTACCATGTTGTTAGCATGTTTTTAGCATGAATTAGCATGTTGTTAGCATGATTCTAGCATAAATTAGCATGTTGCTAGCATAATTCTAGCATGAATTAGCATGTTACTAGCATGATTTTAGCATGAATTAGAATGTTGTTAGCATGATTTTAGCATGAATTAGCATGTTGTTAGCATGATTCTAGCATGAATTGGCATGTTACTAGCATGATTCTAGCATGAATTAGCATGTTACTAGCACGTTTCTAGCATGAATTAGCATGTTGTTAGCACGATTCTAGCATGAATTAGCATGTTGTTAGCACGATTCTAGCATGAATTAGCATGTGACTAGCACGATTCTAGCATGAATTAGCATGTTACTAGCATGATTCTAGCATGATATAGCATGTTGTTAGCACGATTCTAGCATGAATTAGTATGTTACTAGCATGATTCTAGCATGAATTAGCATGTTACTAGCATGATTCTAGCATGAATTAGCATGTTACAAGCATAATTTTAGCATTAATTAGCATGATTCTAGCATGAATTAGCATGTTGTTAGCATGATTCTAGCATGATTTAGCATGTTACTAGCATGATTCTAGCATGAATTAGCATGTTACTAGCATGATTCTAGCATGAATTAGCATGTAACTAGCATGATTCTAGCATAAATTAGCATGGTGTTAGCACGATTCTAGCATGAATTAGCATGTTACTAGCATGATTCTAGCATGAATTAGCATGTTACTAGCACGATTCTATCATGAATTAGCATGTTGTTAGCATGATTCTAGCATGAATTAGCATGTGAATAGCATGATTCTAGCATGAATTAGCATGTTGTTAGCATGATTCTAGCATGAATTAGCATGTGACTAGCATGATTCTAGCATGAATTAGCATGTGACTAGCATGATTCTAGCCTGAATTAGCATGTTGTTAGCATGATTCTAGTATAAATAGCATGTGACTAGCATGATTCTAGCATGAATTAGCATGTGACTAGCATGATTTTAGCATGAATTAGCATGTTACTAGCATGATTCTAGCATAAATTAGCATGTTTTTAGCATGATTCTAGCATGAATTAGCATGCTACTAGCATGATTCTAGCATAAATTAGCATGTTACTAGCATGATTCTAGCACAAATTAGCATGTTACTAGCATGATTCTAGCATGAATTAGCATGTTGTTAGCATGATTCTAGCATGAATTAGCATGTTACTAGCATGATTCTAGCATGAATTAGCATGTTGTTAGCATGATTCTAGCATGAATTAGCATGTTACTAGCATGATTCTAGCATGAATTAGCATGTTGTTAGCATGATTCTAACATCAATTAGCATGTTACTAGCATGATTCTAGCATGAATTAGCATGTGAATAGCATGATTCTAGCATGAATTAGCATGTTGTTAGCATGATTCTAGTATAAATTAGCATGTGACTAGCATGATTCTAGCATGAATTAGCATGTGACTAGCATGATTCTAGCCTGAATTAGCATGTTGTTAGCATGATTCTAGTATAAATTAGCATGTGACTAGCATGATTCTAGCATGAATTAGCATGTAACTAGCATGTTTCTAACATGAATTAGCATATTGTTAGCATGATAGATAGATAGATAGATAGATAGATAGATAGATAGATAGATAGATAGATAGATAGATAGAGACAGACAGACAGACAGACAGACAGACAGATAGATAGATAGATAGATAGATAGATAGATAGATAGATAGAAAGATGTAGATAGATAGATAGATAGATAGATAGATAGATGGATAGATAGTGTGCGAGCATGAGTCAAACAAGCCAACCCCCGCCTCTCTACGATGTTCTGATGCTGAGATATAGCTGGTGCCATATCGTTGCTAGGTTAGTCTGTTTTGTTGCTATGGAGTTGATTGACAGCTTAGACTGATGATGTATACAAGCTTCTTGCCAGTATGAACAGTTAAAAACAATCCCCATGTCTCTATCACACTGCAGCATGACAATATCAGTCTGAACCTATTTAATGGCAGTCTATGGGACAGTTGCTAGGGTGCAGTATCTGGTTGTTAGGGTGTGGCTAGAAAGTTAAAAGGCCATCAGTGATTGGCTGCTGGCTAGACTGAGTTAAATGAGCTCAGCCATTAGTCTGTAGGACAGTCTGATGCAGAGTTATGAGCTCACAAAGTTTGATCCCATGTAAAGTCAATGAGAGTCTTTTGCAATGGAAGTCTATGGGACGGTTTCTAGGGTCCAAAAGTGGTTGCTAGGGCGTGGCCAGAAAAATGAAAGGTGATCAGTCATTGGCAGTTTGATAGTCTGAGTTAAATGAGCCCAGTTAGAAGTCTGTGTGACATTCTGATGCGGAGTTATGAGGTCACAAAGTTTGATCCAATGTTACGTCTATGGGATTTTTCCGACGGTCCCGGGACGTTTTTCGGAAAACCGAAAGTCGGATCAGTCGGAAAAGATATAGCAACTCGAGTCAGAATAGTTCGGAGGTCTGACCCGAGTTTGATGGTCATAGCTTGAAAGGCCTAGGACGAGATAGAGTTTAATTTTTAGTCTCAGAAGAAGAATAATAAAATTAACTAGATTCTTAAAGTTTGAGAACAAACTTTGAGGCTGGCTTGTGAAAGCCTGACGGTAATAGTTTATTTAGTTTAAACAGTTTTAAAAAGTAAGAAAAGATAGATAGATGATAGATAGATAGATAGATAGATAGATAGATAGATAGATAGATAGATAGATAGATAGATAGATAGATAGATAGATAGATAGATAGATTAGCATGTTATTACCATGATTTTAACGTGAATTAGCATGTTGTTAGCATGATTCTAGCATGAATTAGCATGTTACTAGCATGATTTTAGCATGAATTAGCATGTTGTTAGCATGATTTTAGCATGAATTAGCATGTTACTAGCATGATTTTAGCATGAATTAGCATGTTGTTAGCATGATTTTAACATGAATTAGCATGTTGTTAGCACGATTCTAGCATGAATTAGCATGTTACTAGCATGATTCTAGCATGAATTAGCATGTACCTAGCATGATTTTAACATGAATTAGCATGTTACTAGCATGATTTTAGCATGAATTAGCACAATTCTAGCATGAATTAGCATGTTGTTAGCATGATTCTAGCATTAATTAGCATGTTGTTAGCATGATTCTAGCATGATTTAGCATGTTACTAGCAAGATTCTAGCATGAAATAGCATGCTACTAGCATGATTCTAGCATAAATTAGCATGTTGTTAGCATGCTTCTAGCATGAATTAGCATGTTACTAGCATGATTCTAGCATGAATTAGCATGTTGTTAGCATGATTCTAACATGAATTAGCATGTTATTAGCATGATTCTAGCATGAATTAGCATGTTGTTAGCATGATCCTAGCATGAATTAGCATTTGACTAGCATGATTCTAGCATGAATTAACATGTTGTTAGCATGATTCTAGCATGAATTAGCATGTTGTTAGCATGATTCTAGCATAAATAAGCATGCTGTTAGCATGTGACTAGCATGAATTAGCATGTGACTAGCATGATTCTAGCTTGAATTAGCATGTTGTTAGCATGATTCTAGCATGAATTAGCATGTTCCTAGCATGATTCTAGCATGAATTAGCATGTTGTTAGCATGATTCTAACATGAATTAGCATGTAACTAGCATGATTCTAGCATGAATTAGCATGTTGTTAGCATGATTCTAGCATGAATTAGCATGTGACTAGCATGATTCTAGCATGAATTAGCATGTTGTTAGCATGATTCTAGTATGAATTAGCATGTGACTAGCATGATTCTAGCATGAATTAGCATGTAACTAGCATGATTCTAGCATGAATTAGCATGTTGTTAGCATGATGGACAGATAGATAGATAGATAGATAGATAGATAGATAGATAGATAGAGATAGATAGATAGATAGATAGATAGATAGATAGATAGATAGATAGATAGATAGATAGATAGATAGATAGATAGAGGTAGATAGATAGATAGATAGATAGATAGATAGATAGATAGAGGTAGGTAGGTAGATAAATAGAGGTACGTAGATAGATAGATAGATAGATAGATAGATAGATAGATAGATAGATAGATAGATAGATAGATAGATAGATAGATAGATAGATAGATAGATAGATAGATAGAGGTAGGTAGATAGATAGATAGATAGATAGATAGATAGATAGATAGATAGATAGATAGATAGATAGATAGATAGATAGAGGTAGGTAGGTAGATAGATAGAGGTAGATAGATAGATAGATAGATAGATAGATAGATAGATAGATAGATAGATAGATAGATAGATAGATAGATAGATAGATAGATAGATAGATAGATAGATAGATAGATAGATAGATAGATAGATGGTGTGCGAGCCTGATTCAAACAAGCCAACCCCCGCCTCTCTACGATGTTCTGATGCTGAGATATAGCTGCTATTATATCGTTGCTAGGTTAGTCTGTTTTGTTGCTATGGAGTTGATTGACAGCTTAGACTGATGATGTATCAAAGCTTCTTGCCAGTATGAACAGTTAAAAACAACCCCCATGTCTCTATCACACTGCAGCATGACAATATCAGTCTGAACCTCTTTAATGGCAGTCTATGGGACAGTTGCTAGGGTGCAGTATCTGGTTGTTAGGGTGTGGCTAGATAGTTAAAAGGCCATCAGTGATTGGCTGCTGGCTAGACTGAGTTAAATGAGCTCAATCATTAGTCTGTAGGACAGTCTGATGCAGAGTTATGAGCTCACAAAGTTTGATCCCATGTAAAGTCAATGAGAGTATTTTGCAATGGAAGTCTATGGGACGGTTTCTAGGGTCCAAAAGTGGTTGCTAGGGCGTGGCCAGAAAGTTTAAAGGTGGTCAGTCATTGGCAGTTTGATAGTCTGAGTTAAATGAGCCCAGTTAGAAGTCTGTGTGACATTCTGATGCGGAGTTATGAGGTCACAAAGTTTGATCCAATGTTACGTCTATGGGATTTTTCCGACGGTCCCGGGACGTTTTTCGGAAAACCGAAAGTCGGATCAGTCGGAAAGGATATAGCAACTCGAGTCAGAATAGTTCGGAGGTCTGACCCGAGTTTGATGGTCATAGCTTGAATGGCCTAGGACGAGATAGAGTTTAATTTTTAGTCTCAGAAGAAGAATAATAAATATAACTAGATTCTTAAAGTTTGAGAACAAACTTTGAGGCTGGCTTGTGAAAGCCTGACGGTGATAGTTTATTTAGTTTAAACAGTTTTAAAAAGTATGAAAAGATAGATAGATAGATAGATAGATAGATAGATAGATAGATAGATAGATAGATAGATAGATTAGCATGTTATTACCATGATTTTAACGTGAAATAGCATGTTGTTAGCATGATTCTAGCATGAATTAGCATGTTACTAGCATGATTTTAGCATGAATTAGCATGTTGTTAGCATGATTTTAGCATGAATTAGCATGTTACTAGCATGATTTTAGCATTAATTAGCATGTTGTTAGCATGATTTTAACATGAATTAGCATGTTGTTAGCACGATTCTAGCATGAATTAGCATGTTACTAGCATGATTCTAGCATGAATTAGCATGTTACTAGCATGATTTTAGCATGAATTAGCACAATTCTAGCATGAATTAGCATGTTGTTAGCATGATTCTAGCATGAATTAGCATGTTGTTAGCATGATTCTAGCATGATTTAGCATGTTACTAGCAAGATTCTAGCATGAATTAGCATGCTACTAGCATGATTCTAGCATAAATTAGCATGTTGTTAGCATGCTTCTAGCATGAATTAGCATGTTACTAGCATGATTCTAGCATGAATTAGCATGTTGTTAGCATGATTCTAACATGAATTAGCATGTTACTAGCATGATTCTAGCATGAATTAGCACGTTATTAGCATGATTCTAGCATGAATTAGCATGTTGTTAGCATGATTCTAACATGAATTAGCATGTTACTAGCATGATTCTAGCATGAATTAGCATGTTGTTAGCATGAATTAACATTTCACTAGCATGATTCTAGCATGAATTAGCATGTTGTTAGCATGATTCTAGCATGAATTAGCATGTTACTAGCATGATTCTAGCATGAATTAGCATGTTGTTAGCATGATTCTAGCATGAATTAGCATGTTATTAGCATGATTCTAGCATGAATTAGCATGTTGTTAGCATGATTCTAGCATGAATTAGCATGTTACTAGCATGATTCTAGCATGAATTAGCATGTTGTTAGCACGATGCTAGCATGAATTAGCATGATACTAGCATGATTCTAGCATGAATTAGCATGTTACTAGCATGAATCTAGCATGAATTAGAATGTTGTTAGCATGATTCTAGCATGGATTAGCATGTTACTAGCATGATTTTAGCATAAATTAGCATGATTCTAGCATGAATTAGCATGTTGTTAGCATGATAATAGCATGAATTAGCATGTGACTAGCATGATTCTAGCATGAATTAGCATGTGACTAGCATGATTCTAGCATGAATTAGCATGTAACTAGCATGATTCTAGCATGAATTAGCATGTTGTTAGCATGATAGATAGAAGTAGATAGATAGATAGATAGATAGATAGATAGATAGATAGATAGATAGATAGATAGATAGATAGATAGAAGTAGATAGATAGATAGATAGATAGATAGATAGATAGATAGATAGATAGATAGATAGATAGATAGATAGATAGATGGAGTGCGAGCATGAGTCAAACAAGCCAACCCCCGCCTCTCTACGATGTTCTGATGCTGAGATATAGCTGGTGCCATATCGTTGCTAGGTTAGTCTGTTTTGTTGCTATGGAGTTGATTGACAGCTTAGACTGATGATGTATCAAAGCTTCTTGCCAGTATGAACAGTTAAACACAACCCCCATGTCTCTATCACACTGCAGCATGACAATATCAGTCTGAACCTCTTTAATTGCAGTCTATGGGACAGTTGCTAGGGTGCAGTATCTGGTTGTTAGGGTGTGGCTAGAAAGTTAAAAGGCCATCAGTGATTGGCTGCTGGCTAGACTGAGTTAAATGAGCTCAGCCATTAGTCTGTAGGACAGGCTGATGCAGAGTTATGAGCTCACAAAGTTTGATCCCATGTAAAGTCAATGAGAGTCTTTTGCAATGGAAGTCTATGGGACGGTTTCTAGGGTCCAAAAGTGGTTGCTAGGGCATGGCCAGAAAGTTTAAAGGTGATCAGTCATTGGCAGTTTGATAGTCTGAGTTAAATGAGCCCAGTTAGAAGTCTGTGTGACATTCTGATGCGGAGTTATGAGGTCACAAAGTTTGATCCAATGTTACGTCTATGGGATTTTTCCGACGGTCCCGGGACGTTTTTCGGGAAACCGAAAGTCGGATCAGTCGGAAAGGATATAGCAACTCGAGTCAGAATAGTTCGGAGGTCTGACCCAAGTTTGATGGTCATAGCTTGAATGGCCTAGGAGGAGATAGAGTTTAATTTTTAGTCTCAGAAGAAGAATAATATAGAAAAATAAAAATAATAATAATAAGTTTAATAGGATAACAGTAGTCTGGCTTGCTACACAAGCCAGCCTAATAATAAGTTTAATAGGATAACAGTAGTCTGGCTTGCTACACAAGCCAGCCTAATAATAAGTTTAATAGGATAACAGTAGTCTGGCTTGCTACACAAGCCAGCCTAATAAGTTTAATAGGATAACAGTAGTCTGGCTTGCTACACAAGCCAGCCTAACTATTCAACACTAAAAAGTGGAGTGTTTCTATAAGGGAAATTTGAACAGTTGAAGTCAGAATTATTCGCTCCCTTTTGATTTTTTTTCTTTTTTAAATATTTCCCAAATGATGTTTAACAGATTCAGGAAATTTTCACAGTATGTCTGATAATATTTTTTCTTCTGTAGAAAGTCTTATTTGTTTTATTTCGGCTAGAATAAAAACAGTTATTATTTTTTTAAACACCATTTTAAGGGCAAAATTATTAGCCTCTTCAAGCTATTTTTTTTGACTGTCTCCAGGACAGGATCGTTATACAATAACTTGCCTAATTACCCTAACCTGCCTAGTTAACCTAATTAACCTAGTTAAGCCTTTAAATGAAACTTTAAGCTGTATAGAAGTGTCTTGAAAACTATCTAGTAAAATATTATGTACTGTCATCATGGCAAAGATAAAATAAATTAGTTATTAGAAATGAGTTATTAAAACTATTATGTTTAGAAATGTGTTGAAAAAAATCTGCTCTCTGTTAAACAGAAATCCTGAAAACATAAACAGGGAGGCTAATAATTCTGACCTCAACTGATGAACATACCAAATGCCATTAAAAGAATCATTAAACTGAAGCTTAAATGAAATAAAAACCAACGGAAACACAAAGAAACCATTTATATACGTAGCTGGTACATGTTTTAAACACCACACAAAAACCGCACAATTGCACCATGACCCGGTCTGCACAGATATGAGCGCATCCTACATATGGAAACAGAGGCCTTGTGCCAGTGAAACCCGTGAATGTGCGCTGGTCAGAAGGCTGTTTTTCCTAATGGCCGGCACAGAGAGCCCTGGTGTCTGGTTGCTGTTGAGAAAGAGTGAATGGAAGGAGAAAGAAAGGAGCGGGAAAACAGCACCACAGAGCCCTCTTGGCAGTCTGGACTCGGCGGTCATGTACCAGGCTGTACAAAAGCCTCCTCTGTTTAAGAGAGCGAGTGCTCGGGGATGGGCTCATTGTATGAATGCAAGTGTGTGTGTGTGTGTGTGTGAGTGTTAGTGTGTTAGAGCTTGTGTTGCACTGCACATATATTTGTTTAAGCATGCGCACTCACGCCCAACACAATATGAACAACACACCCTTCTGTGGCTCACAAAAGAGTCTCATGAATCCCAAATGTCTTGACGTGACGTTGCATTTCACTGTCACACTTGACAAAAATGATTATCGTTAGTATTGTTGTCATTTAATATGCAGTAAATTGTTAAACATTCCTTTGTCTTTCATGGACCTCTTGTTATAAAAACTTTTTCATTATCATAATTATTAGCCCCCCTGTATATTTTTCCCCAGTTTCTGATATAGATAGCTTACTTAACAGCAGCCATTCAGATAAATGACAAACCAACTGTAAGATATCTGTAAGCTAGCTGTAGCTATCTGTAACTATCTGTATGTATATATATATATATATATATATATATATATATATATATATATATATATATATATATATATATATATGTATATGTATATATATATATATATATATATATATATATATATATATATATATATATATATATATATGTATATATATATATATATATATATATATATATATATATATATATATATATATTTTTTTTTTTTTTTTAATTCCTGGTATATGCCGAGTTAGTACTTTTCCCATGCTGATAAACTTCCAGTGACCTGTTATTGTGTATAAATCTCATGCCAGAACCAGAGATCATCTGAATAGATTCAAAATTGGTTAATTATTTTTTTTAAATCAACTATTCAACACTAGGGGAGTTTATTTCCAAGTAAAAAAGTGGAGTGTTTCTTTAAGGGAAATTTGTACAGTTGAATTCAGAATTTTTCGCCCCTTTTGATTTTTTTTCTTTTTTAAATATTTCCCAAATTATGTTTAACAGATTTAGGAAATAATCACAGTATGTCTGATAATTTTTTTTCTTCTGGAGAAAGTCTTATATGTTTTATTTCGGCAAGAATAAAAGCAGTTATTAATTTTTCAAACACCATTTTAAGGGCAAAAAAAAAATACTCACATATATACTCATCATATATATATATATATATATATATATATATATATATATATATATATATATATATATATATATATATATATATATATATATATATATATATATATTTAAATTCCTGGTATATGCCGAGCTAGTGTTTTTCCCATACTGATAAACTTCTGGTGACCCGTTATTGTGTTATTGTGTACAAATCTCCTGCCAGAACCAGAGATCATCTGAATAGATTCTTTTTTTTTTTTTCTTCTTCTTTTTTATTAACAAGAACCAGCATGTACAGTTACAGTTGTTTTGTTATACAATACAATACAATCACTTTACATTTCTTAACAAGAATAAAATAAGTGAAAAAACAAAGAAGAGAAAAAAAAACAGAGGAGAGGGTACATAATTATCAAATTACATACAAATATGTTTCGCACATTTTATAATTTTAGTTATTTACAAGAGTTAGTAATGCACTTTTTTTTTTACAGGAAATGCATATATACAAACATTTTATGTAAAAATGTTAAAGGAGGAGCATATATTAATTGTTTTAATTGCTTTTCTATTTTGAGACTTGGAAATCACTTTTATATACATTTGAATCTCTTTTTCTAACACCATGAAGAGAGGTTTGCTTTTGGAAAACTTGGATTTATGTATGTGAAATTTACATAATAATAAAATAAAATTTATAATAAAACCAGCATCTTTTAAAGAGCGATCCTTAACATAAAAACCCAAAATCACATGTTTATAAGATAAGGAAAAGGTTTTTAAGATATTATGAGCAATAAAAGCTTCAACATTGATCCAAAATAGTCGAGTATATTGGCAAGACCAAAATAAATGTGAAATAGTTTCATTAAAGCTTTTGCAAAAACAGCATTCTAACTCAATATCAATTTTAAATTTTTGTAGAAATAATTTTGTGGGATAAACTCTATGAAGTAATTTAATCATCTGAATAAATTCAAAATTGGTAAAAAAAAAATTAAAATAAACTATTCAACACTAGGGGAGTTTATTTCCACATAAAAAAGTGGAGTGTTTCTTTAAGGGAAATTTGTACAGTTGAAGTCAGAATTTTTGCCCCCTTTGGATTTTTTTTCTTTTTGAAATATTTCCCAAAATATGTTTAACAGATTTAGGAAAGTCTGATAATATTTTTTTCTTCTGGAAAAAGTCTTATATGTTTTATTTCGGCTAGGATAAAAGCAGTTATTAATTTTTCAAACACCATTTTAAGGGCAAAAAAAAAAATACTCACATATATACTCATCATATATATATATATATATATATATATATATATATATATATATATATATATATATATATATATATATATATATATATATATATATTTAGGCACTGGAGTGGATACTTGCCGACTTGCTCCCTCTGTCAAAATCGAGTGATCAAGAGTATGCCCATATAAGCTTCCCTCGGTCATTTGATGAAGTGAAACGCACTTCAACATGGCATTGGGGATTCCCCTGAGGGAGCAAGTGAAGGGAAGTTCACAGGTCTAAAAGTGGACTGGAACGCAGCCCAGGTAGATAGAATTAGACTAGGAAGTGCTACTGCTAGAGTAGTTAAATATTACCTAGTTCTGTCTTGACAAGTTTGTAAACAAGAAATCAGACATGTTGAAATGTGGCAGCTATAATTTTATTATCAAGCTAGCGTGCGAGGTGGCATTCAGTGTCATCAGGTGTGATAGGAAATGCCATGTTTCTAAACAACAGATCCAGAAGGGTATTGATTTGAACAGATAGGGGTCCACAAACTGACCCCTGAGGCACCCCAGTAGCTAAATGTTGCAACATTGACCCTTATCCCCTCCAAAGATAAACTGAATGACATATTTGCCAGGTGTTTTTGCAATCATGTTAGAGTTCGAGACAGTGGTTACTGGTTTCCAGCAGTCTTCTAATGATCTTTTGAGTTCAACAGAGCAAAGAAAAAATCTAACTGGTTTGGAACAAATTAAGGGTGAGTCAGTGAGGACGGATTGAGGACAGATGAGGACGGCGATTGTGCAACCCACTGCTCCACCGTGATGACCATTTATTTATTTTGCTCTAAATAAATCAAATAAAATTTTTTTGATTGAGAACATGCTGTTGCATGTTTGTAAAAACGGTGTAAAAACAGTATAATGCAAGAGGGATATAATAAAAGGAGGAGGATGCTTTCATTTTGAACCATTTTACCTCTTTAATCAATTGCGAGACTTCAAAGGCTTACTTCAGTCGAATGGAGGAGAAATGCGTGTAGGAGAACACAATGAATGGCTCATTTCCACCACAGGAGAAAAAGGAGACAGAGGCAATTAGTGATTAACATAACTAAAGGCTAACATCAAACAGCTGGTTCTACTAAAACAGGCGAAATCTGGGTTTGAGGGGTCTACCATTGCTTGTAGTGTAACACCATGGTGTTTCATAGCTAGTATTGTGAGTTATAAAGCTTTTTTAACGATTAAATGATCTTAAATCAAGTAGCATCTGAAAACAAATACTGCCATAGATGTCTTGAGAGTAAATAATCAGATTAAACTCTTTCTGCATGTCTAGGTTAAGTTTTTTAGGTGAAATAAATTATTAGGGAACATTTCAATAGTTGTTGGATATTGGTGAGGGGACACCAGTGGTAGAACGAGCACTGAAAAATCACTCAAGTAAAAGGACCATTACTTGCTTAGAAATGTAGTGCAAGTAGAGTAAAAGTATCTGTTGTAAATATTACTTAAAGTTTGAGTAAAAACTTCTCAAGAGTAGTGTGTATTAAGTATTACATTGTAAAAATCTGATGTGTTTACATGTCATTTGTGAATGTGTGTAAACGTAACATTCTGTGGTGCATTTAGTTATTGCCCAGCAGGCATACAATGCCATAAGATGTTAGATTTAGGTTGTGTTAGGTAACCAAAATTCAATGTCTAGTCAGCGTCTAAGAACAACGTTATTTTCATGTCCAATAACGACGTCAAATGACCAAAATCTAACGTCGAGCCATCATAAACCAACATCATATTGACGTCAAATACTGGCATTTATTCGTCAGGTATAGCAACCAAAATCCAACATCTGATAGACGTCATTGACTTTTACACAACGTCAAGCTGTAACATCATTAAACGTTGATATTTTGTTGATTTTAGGTTTGATGTTGGACACTGATGTTGGCCTAACATTGAGTTCTGAAGTCAACCCAATTTTCATTTCCAAGCAAAATGCAATGTCTCCGATTTATAAATGCAGCAAAACTGAAGCATTAAAAGTGTCAAAGAAGATGTCCAAAATCTTTACACGCATTGACCCAAGGACTGTTTAGATGCATGTCAAATTCACTTCGAAATGGCCTTAAACACCCAGCAAGCACAAGACATCAACATGAT
The DNA here is from genome assembly GCF_052040795.2 of Danio rerio. NCBI lineage: Eukaryota > Metazoa > Chordata > Actinopteri > Cypriniformes > Danionidae > Danio > Danio rerio. Next base: position 5,812,390 of record NC_141022.1, read on the forward strand.
GTCAGATTAACGTAGTACCCTAACATCATGGGAACGTTGCATGAAAATTGACGTCAGAACTCAACGTCAGGCCAACGTCAATGTCCAACCTAAAACCAACCAAATGTCAACGTCTAATGATGTTACAGCTTAACGTTGTGTGGACGTTACCAATATGACATCTATCGGACGTTGGATTTTGGTTGCCATACCTGATGAATAAATGTCAATATTTGTCGTCAATGTAATGTTGGTTTAAAACGTTGGCTCAACGTTGGATTTTGGTCACTTTCTAACACCCTAAAATCGACTAAATATCAACGTCATTATTAGACATCAAAATAACTTTGTTCTTAGATGCTGGCTAAACATTGAATTTTGGTCACCTGACATCACAACCTAAATCTAATGTTAACGTCTTATGACGTTGTGTGGCTGCTGGGCAATAACTAGATGCTCTACAGAATGTTACGTTTACACACACATGCACAAATTACGTGTAAACACATCAGATTTAAAAGCGTACTCACTACTATTGAGTACTTTTAAAAGGGCTACATTTTACTCATATTTTGAGTAATATTCACAACAGATACTTTTTCTCTACTTGCACTACATTTTAGGCAAGTAATGGTACTTTTAATTGAGTATGATTTTTCAGTACTCTTTTCAACACTTCCCATGTCTTGAGGTAGTTCATAATGATGCAATTTTCTTTCTATGTGTGATTTGATTGGACGGGAGTCACAAGACTGAATTTTCTAATCCCCATAGACAAGAGAAAAAAAAGTAGTGACTGCAGATTGAAGGAAAATAGTGGGGTAAATGTACTTTAAATGTACGAGAGGGGTCTGGCTGCAGACCTGGTGCAGTGCAATCTGGGCTGCACCAATGCTTTTTAATGGGCTCACCTAACCCCACCTGTCACAGTGACGTCACTAGCTCCATTTGAGTGCATTGTGTCTGACATTGCATCGCTGAGTGCTGCAGTCTCAGCTTGTGTAACCCCGCCGGTCCTACGCCACCCAACCCGCTCCAAGCTGGTATTGAACCAGCGACCTTCCAGATAGGAGTCGGTTGCTCTAACAAGGAGGCTAAAGACCATGGCCTCTAGCAGCATCGGTCGCTAGAGCACCTTTAGAGGTCAGAGGAGAGAGGTTTACCTGCACAGCACTCACTAGCTGGCCTCCGTTGCACTCACCCCCCTAAACCCCACTCCCATCCAGGTCACAGCACCAATGTAACCCTGCCGGTCCATCACCACCCAACCCACTCCGAGCTGGAATCTAACTGGCGACCTTCCGCATGGGAATCGGTTGCTCTAACAAGGAGGCTAAAGACCATGGCCTCTAGCATCGGTCGCTAGAGCACCTTTAGAGGTCAGAGGAATGAGGTTTACCTGAACAGCACTCACTAGCTGGCCTCCGTTACACTTGCATCATAAAGGCTGCATCCAGATACTATGGAAATGTACTCAAGTGAAAGTAAAAGTACACATTTATAAAACTTTTTAAAACACAATTTCTGAGAAAAAAACTACTCAGTTACAGTAGTCTGAGTATTTGTAATTTGTTACTTTACATCACTGGGGGACACATTCCCTCAGTCCATGCTGACTCTATATAGTTTTATTACAGTCTATTTTGGACAAATTGTAGGGTAATATCGGGATGTGTGAGGGAATAATGATCACTTTGTGTTGTTGTGATAATTCATAAATTTTCTCTAAGCATCAAATCAGGCAAATCAACAACACTTTAATCTGCAGCCTGACAAGAATCAGTTTAGCAGTGAATTAAGATGTGCTGAAGTGAGAGAAACGCAAGCAAGCATAAACTCATCTTTGTCCTGCGAGTCTAAAGACTGGTCAGAACAGCTTATCTGGAGCCTAGCGAGGATTTCTGAACTAGTCTTGACTTCATAAGCAGCTTTGATGCTTTGGTCAAAGGTTGTTGAAGTGAAGACCACCTGAACTCCTGAACTCACACAAAAAACACAGTCAGCACATCATTCACATGCCAAATTTTTGCTTATTCTTGAATACAATTTAATCACTGCACAATACAGTGCAATATTGTTGCAGAACACGACAATCTGTACATTTATTTAAATACACTCACCGGCCACTTTATTAGGTACACCTTACTAGCACCGGGTTTGACCGGCTTTTGCCTTCAGAACTGCCTCAATCCATTGTGGCATAGATTCAACAGGGGATTGTAAATATTCCTCAGAGACTTTGCTCCATATTGACATAAAAGCATCACACAGTTGCTGCAGATTTGTCGGCTGCACATCCATGATGCAAATCTCCCGTTTCACCACACCATAGGCTCTATTAGATTGACATCTGGTGACTGTGGAGGCCATTTGAGTACAGTAAACTCATTGTCATGTTCTGTTCGAGAAACCAGTCTGAGGTGATTCTGCATTTTTATGATGTGCAGCGTTATCCTGCTAGAAGTAGCCATCAGAAGATGGGTACACCGTTGTCATAAAGAGATGGACATAGCTCAGGTAGGCTGTGGCATTGAAACGATGCTCAATTGGTACTAATGGGCCCAAAGTGTGCCAAGAAAATATCCCCCACACCATTACACCACCACCACCAGCCTGAACCGTTGATACAAGGCAGAATGGATCCATGCTTTCATGTTGTTGATGCCAAATTCTGACCCGACACCTGCGAATGTCGCAGTAGAAATCGAGACTCATCAGACCAGGCAACGTTTTTCCAATCTTCAATTGTCTAATTTTGGTGAGCCTGTGCCAATTGTAAAGTCAGTTCCCTGTTCCTAGCTGACAGGAGCGGCACTTAGTGTGGTCTTTTGCTGCTGTAGCCCATCTACCTCAAGGTTGGACGTGTTGTGCATTCAGATGCATACCTCGGTTGTAACTAGTGCTAATTTGAGTTACTGTTGCCTTTCTATCAGCTGGAACCAGTCTGGCCATTCTGACCTCTGGCATCAACAAGGCATTTGCACCCACAGAACTGCCGCTCACTGGATATTTTCTATTTTCCAGACCATTCTCAACCCAAGAGATGGTTGTGCATGCAAATCCCAGTAGATCAGCAGATTCTGAAATACTCCGACCAGCCCGTCTTGCACCAACAACCATGCCACGTTCAGAGTCACTTCAATCACCTTTATTCCCAATTCTGATGCTCGGTTTGAACTGCAGACGATCATCTTGACCATGTCTACATGCCCAAATGCATTGAGTTGCTGCCATGTGACTCTTCTACAATTCTAACCAGTCCCAATTCTACCCCTTAGCCCTTCCCCTTACCCCTACTTCTCGTTTTGCGCGTTCACGCCAAGGGGTAGAGATGTCCCAATTCTCTTTAGCTTGAAGGCATAAGGCACACTCGAAACCAAGGGGTAAGAAAATGTCCCAGAATACACCAGCCACAACAGCAGTATTGCTGAACCCGGAAGTAAGGAGATCCACAAATTAGTATTTTTTGTCATTATTCCGAATTTTTACGACAAACAAACATGTTTTAATATATTCATAACCGCGTTCGTGTTTCATTGTCATGCTTTTTAAAAAAACATTTGCAATCTATAATCCTTAAACATAACTCCTGTACAGCAGTCCCACAACATTCTGACTCGAATACCCTGTCAGTAATGTCTAGTGGCTGAGAATGAGCTTTTTACATGTCTGCTATGATCTTAATGTTGTTTTCGTGTGTTTACATAGATGAATATGGCCACTGTGTAAATACACAGTACAGTTACGATCTTATTACCACATTAGATTGTTATGATAACATGATACATGCCTTCAGTGATTTCCTGAAGATAAATACCAAAAGATAACACAACTGGAATAACTATAGCAGTCGCGATTGTCTGATCTCATGTGAAGCAAGAGATCTCGATAACATATGATGATGTGTGCAGGTGCTGTAGTGATGTCGCAATTCTTAGGGGTAAATTTTGAAGCCCTTTCCCTTAACCCTCAGTTGTAATGCTGTGTTCACACCAGATGCGGAACGCGCGGATAAATCGCGCTATTTGCGCGTCAAACCCCGCTTCATTCGCATGTCAAATTCACTTCAGAACAGACGCGGATTCGCGTGATGGGCAGGGCTTCGGTCTGCCCGAAGACTCTAGCTTCATAGCTAAATGGCTAACATGGATTTTATGAAGAAAATAACAGTGTTTATGTGCTTTATGAAGACTGAAAAACAGCGTCGATACGTTTAGGGTCGTGTCTGAGTCCACTACATTCTTTCAGAGGTGCATCCAGCTCTGTGAGCTCATAAACTCCTCCAGAAACTCCTCCAGAAACTTAACCTGGATGACGGAGGCTTTCAGCGGTCTTCTGACTGAGCCAAGCTTGATGAACTGTTGTCGGTGAAGGCTGGAGGATTTCCCTCGGAACACCAACAACAGGTTCTACGTCACAATCACGCCCCCCACAAGAGCAAGCTTCTGATTGGTTAACGCAGCGGGGGCGAATGTACGCTGAAGTTCAGATTTTCGAATTCGAGAGATTCGCGCGAAACGCTCGTTAAGCGCATCAAACGCGCAAAACGCTCAATTCGCCCTGCGCAATTTGCGTCAATTGCGCCACGTCATTCACGCGTATCGTGCCGCAGGATGTCTATTCGCGCGTTTGCATTGACTTAACATGTAACTCACTCGAGCTTGAGCTTTTTATTCTCTATTTTCACCTGGGGATACTCATCCCGAGGTCCTCAGATTAGGCGGAGTCACTGATTGGATCCAAGACCAGCGACGTGATGATCCCAAGGATTCCATATTCGGGACCAGGCCATATCCTGAGCTGCTGCTGCGCTGATGGTCGTGGGGAGTGGAGAACATGAGTCTGATTCCAGCGACGCTCCAGGGACAGACGAGTCTTCATTGAGGCCATCTTCCAGCATAAACCACGGCGAATGAATTTCTGCACAAGACTTTTGGCCAGCGGAGAAATTAAAATGGTCGTGCCCAACTGAGTCTGGTTCTCTCAAGGTTTTTTTTCTTCACTCCCATCAGGTGAAGTTTTTTTTCCCTCTCCGCTGTCGCCACTGCCTCGCATGGTTCAGGATTGGTAGAGCTACGCATCGATGAATTTGCTCTTCAGTGTTTGAACTCTCAGTAATGATTAAATCACACTGAACAGAGCTAAACTGAACTGAACTGAACTTAAACACTAAAACCTGAACCACACTGTTCCAGTTACTATGACCATTTATGTGAAGCTGCTTTGACACAATCTACATTGTAAAAGCGCTATACAAATAAAGCTGAATTGAATTGAATTGACGCGCGTGTCGCATCTGGTGTGAACGCAGCATAAGGGTCAAGGGGAAAGGGTAGGGATACAAAAATGGATTTGGGATTGGTCCTTAATAAAGTTGCTGGTGAGTGTATGGGTGTGTGTTTCACATATTCGACAGCCCAAGATTTTCGCAACAGCCAACATTGAAACCGACATTTGGGATTGTCACAAGTGACCAAAGGTTTGATTATACAGGGGAGAGACAAGCAACTTATATGGTATGTGGAATATAAAGCGATGTTTGAACCTTAAACCACATAAACACATTGTGATTGAGGCCTGAGAAGATGATGTATTTTCCAGTGTGTTTGATGAGAGCTGAACTCTGCAGTACTGGTGTTGCCCGCAGCTGACAGAGGATCATGTTTAATCTGACAGCATCTCTCAGGTCTAAATGCCTGTGTGGAATGACATGGCAGGCTGGGACATACCACACACTACTACAATAACATGGCACACAAGATCGATGGCTTGCCTGGCCTGTTTGGAAACATTGATTGAGTTTCCATGGGCTGCACATTGACCTCTGCTGACCCCTCCAGAATACAGTTAATCTCACAGCAGGGTAAAAGCAAGGGCATTTACAGTTCAGTTGTACATCTGTTGTGATTTTTATTTTGTTATTTTTATGTTGCTGTTTTTAATCTTGCAACAGCGGACTGCAATCGATTTAAAGAGGGTCATGTAATGTTGCTAAAAAGAACATTATGTTGTGTATTTGTTGTAATGCTATGTGTTTATGTGGTTCAAAAATCACATTATTTTCCGCAGTACTGTTGCTCGTCTCTCTCTCTCCCTGCCCTTTTAACAAAGTTTAATGTTTTAAAAAGCAATGTACGCTCTGATTGGTCAGCTGTCCAGTGCATTGTGATTGGCTAGATATCTCAAGCATGTGATGTAGATGTTAGACGACAATGTCCAACGGCCAACCTAAAATCAACCAGATATCACCGTCTAATGATGTTACAGCTTGATGTTGTGTGGATGTTATCACTATGACGTTAATCAGACATTGGATTTTGGTTGTCATACCTGACAGATAAATGTCATTATTTGATGTCAATATGACGTTGGTTTAAGATGTTGGCTTGACGTTGGATTTTGGTTACTTTCCAACACAACCTAAAAACAACCAAATATCAATGTTTAATGACGTTGCTATTCGATTTCAAAATAACGTTGTCCTTTGACGCTGGCTAGAAAATAGGTGAGTTCGACTTCATTCAGCGATGCACAGATCGATTGAAATCTGTCTTAAAGCGGTGCATGCTGGTTAGAAATTTTGTCCGAATTGATGCTGCGCCGACGCCACGTGACTGTCACATGTGGCATCAAAGAACCGCGACAGCTCTCCGAAATCAGACGACTGAATCAGCCGATGCAGCATCTGAAAAGCGATTGCCCGAGCTCTGATGATGACACCGATATTACATGATTGCCCGAGTTCACCACATGACAACAACCACGTGTGTTTCAGGTTTATTTATGGACAAATTCCGATTCAAAGGTTTCAAAACAAACAATTCACTTTTCATACCCTCCCTATCTTTTATATATCATGCTTATTTAAAAAACTACAAATATCTTACTGCAGTAATCATGTTTTTGTTAAATAATCTGGTTATAAAGGCTAGCTTGTTTGCACAGGTTTATTTTCAACTTTTTTTAAACAGATTATTCACTGCATTGAGCTCCATGAACAATTTAAATGCATACTTTAGTAAATAACCTAAATATTTACTGAAATAAGTCTTACAGACTTGTAATAAAATAATTATCATACCTGATCCTGACACACTAAAGGTTTCTTAACAAATTAGGTTAAAGAACTATTTTATTAATGATTTTAAGGATTATATATATATATATATATATATATATATATATATATATATATATATATATATATATATATATATATATATATATATATGCAGTCCTCCAAGATCATACACAATTTTAATTATTTTTCCACCAAACGGTGCTTTATTCGCCATTGTTTTATGCAATATTTCAGTTTTGCACATACAGTTGAAGTCAGAATTATTAGCCCCCCTGAATTTTTATCCCCCCTGTTTATTTTTTCCCCCAATCTCTGTTTAACGAAGATATTTTTTCAACAAATTTCTAAACAAAGTAGTTTTAATAACTCGTTTCTAATACCTGATTTATTTTATCTTTGCCATGATGACAATGAATAATATTTGACTAGATATTTTTCAAGACACTTCTATACATCTTAAAGTGACATTTAAAGGCTTAACTAGGTTAATTAGGTTAACTAGGCAGGTTAGGGTAATTAGGCAAGTTATTCTATAATGATGGTTTGTTCTGTAGATTATCGAGAAAAAACATTGCTTAACGGGGCTAATAATATTGTCTCAAAAATGGTGTTTAAAAATTAAAAACTGCTTTTATTCTAGCCTAAATAAAACAAAATAAGACTTTCTCCAGTAGAAAAAAATATTATCAGACATACTGTGAAAATTTATTTGCTCTGTTCAACATAATTTAGTAAATATTTTAAAAAGAAAAAAAATTAAAATGGGGGCTAATAATTCTGACTGGAAGGGTGATAATTCACTGGTGGTGCATGCAGGAGTGTGACTGCTTTAGCGAATGACCAGGGAAATTTCCGTCTGCCCTTCTCAAAGTGAATAAGCGCATTTCACAGGCTGTTTCATTGAGCTGAAGGATATAAAGGACGTTTGACTGCATACCGAATATCAGATGACGCCTGCATCAGAAGATACAGAGTTCTGAAAGAAAGTGCATTGTCGCTCATACAGGGTTAAGATATTAACAAGTAATAATGCATCATTTGTGCTAAACATGATCAATGAGAAGCTTGTCAAGGGAAAGTGTGCTGTTTCTTAAAGACTTGAGCACCTATAGGTTCTCCCTTTATTGGATAGTTTACCCTAAAATGAAAATTCTGTCATTATTTACACATCCTTTACTTGTTCCAAGCCAGCTTGAGTGTCTTTCTTCAATGGTTACAGTTCTTCAGCTTGCATTAAAGTATCTTTTGTATAGGCACAGGATGTCAACATGGGTTTAGATTGAATTGTACCCCAATGTTGTGGGGGCCCTGTATTTTGTTTGGAAATGAAAATTGGGTTGACGTCAGAACCCAAGGTCAGGCTGACGTCAACGTCCAATGTCAAACCTAAAAACAACAAAATATCAACCTCTAGCTCAGGGGTCGGCAACCCAAAATGTTGAAAGAGCCATATTGGACCAAAGAAAACAAAAAACAAATATATCTGGAGCCGCAAAAAATGTAAAGCCTTATATAAGCCTTATAATGAAGGAAACACATGCTGTGTGTATCTATAGTAGCTATATTAGCCTACTATAAAAATGACTAAGTTGGCTACAAATACATAATGAGCCTTCATGATTAAATAGCCACTGAAATCAGGAGGTTGGTGTTTATTTCATTGTCATTTAAACACTTCAGCACAGCCTTTGGTCTTTCAGTGGTATTAATTTGATCATTTCTTCTTGCGGCCCATCAGAATTCACATACTTGCATAAAAGCGCGTTGAATATCGGTCACATCACAGGCAATTGAGTATGCTGGCACTGAATTAATGTCATTGGTTTGCTGATCGGTGATGTTACCTGCCATTTTAATAGCCCTTTCCTTCACTGTCTTAGCGGAGAGAGGTATATCTTTAATGTTTTGTATTATCTTGGTTTTGTTTTTGAAGCAAAACCTGCGAATAGGTGTTCTAATATGTTGATGAATGACTCCTTCATGTAGTCATCACCGGTTTTCCATGCTTTATTATCTCCCGGTTTGTTTACAACAGCCACCTGCCTGGCATCCCGCCCTGCTGATGGAAACCTGTGTCGCAGGCTATGACGCAAATCTTCGTTGACAGAAATGTAGAAATTAAATATTAATTCTACACACTTTTACAGCATTTGAAAACGTTAAAAATGTTTATCCTCCTATAGAAATTATATTAAAACAAAAATATATCCTAACCTTCCCCATCTTTTTGAACATTTTTGAAAAAGCTCCAGGGAGCCACAAGGGTAGCGCTAAAGAGCCGCATGCGGCTCTAGAGCCGCGGGTTGCTGACCCCTGCTCTAGCTTGACGTTGTGTGAACGTTACCATTATGACATCTATTAGACTTTGGATTTTGGTTGCCATACCTGTAGAATATGACGTTGGTTTAAGGTGTTGGCTCGAAGTTGGATTTTGGTCACTTTCCATCACAACCTAAAATCAACCAAATAACAACGTCATTTGATGTTGTTATTGCACGTCAAAATAACATTGAATTTTGACATTGAATTTTGGTCACTTGACGTCAGGACCAAAATATAACCTAATATTAAAGTTTATTAAAACACATAAAGGTTTGGAACCACTTGTGGATGAGTAAATATTGAGTAAATGTTCTTTTTTTGGGGTGAAATACACCTTGAACATGTGCAAAAACGTCTTTGGTTACAATTAATTTTATAAGTGTGTTTATACAAGTGTGCAGTTTCAATACATGCCACAGTCCTTTATAGTACTGTATAACGTGAAAGTGTGAAAATATCTTACATACTGCCCACTGCTGGACCATCATAAGTATGTCTTCGGTCAACAAATAGTAACCAGAAACACATTTTTTTACATTTTGAATGTCAGCTGTGATCATTCAGAGACAATGGAAACTGCGCCCGCTTCAAAAATACAACCTACCTACAGAAGCTTAATTTAATTTTAATTTAACAATTTAGTGTAATAATTCCTAAGTGGAAATTGTTTGGTTTAATAAAGCAAGACTAATCTATTGATATCCAGCAAGTTTTTACGCAGCGGATGCCCTTCCAGCCGCAACCCATCTCTGGGAAACATATGCACACACAAACACACACGCTCATACACTACGGACAATTTAGCCTACCCAATTCACCTGTTCCACATGTCTTTGGACTGTGAGGGAAACCAGAGCACCCGGAGGAAACCCACACGAATGCAGGGAGAACATGCAAACTCCACACAGAAATGCCAACTGAGCCGAGGATCGAACCAGCGACCAAGCAACCTTATATATATGTAAATAAATTATATATATATATATATATATATATATATATATATATATATATATATATATATATATATATATATATATATATAATTTATTTACATATATAATAATGATTAGAACACACTTTCAGATTCCTTTCAGCTCTTGTTGTAAATCTTAAGTTTGTTAATTATCTAAAACAGGTAAAGCAGTTCTTTGAAGCAGAAAAGATTGAAATAATTCTGGATAAGAAACACTATAGTTACTGAAGAAGAGACCAAGATCATAGCAGAGCATAACTAACTATAAGCACTCGAGGCTAGTGGTGTCCTGTGAGGGACTAGTGATGTGCTGTGGCCATAGATTTGCTGAGGTCATTCAAAGCAAGTCCACTTAACCCTTGTGTGTTGTTGGGGATGTTTTCATGGGGTGATTTGTGGGCTTAATTTGGCCACATCTATAACTGTGTTTCAGCGAATGGAATGATTATATCTTATTTTGACACATATTTTCGGTAAATGCTTTGAAAATTTTCATAAACTCAGCAATACACTCAAATGTACTACACTTTCATTATGTTCAGGGCTGTTTTTGCCCCATTGATGTCCAATGTAACTATATATTTTGATTGCAAAGCCATGACACTATATAATCATGCAGTCTAGATCAGCGCTGGTTTTCCCTGGTGGGAAGAGGTCAAATTTTTACAGTTTATACTGATTATTTTGCTGTTTATATGCATGATTATATGCTTGCTTTGCATTCGAAAAATGTAATTATAATAAAAGTCAATGGGGCAAAAACATCCCCCAACATAATGAAAGGGTAGTCAGTTTGAACAATACTCTAACTTTCTACATAAAAGCAAGGGTGAATATAATGATTTGCTAGCTTGGCTTTCTGATTGTACCTGCCGAGTCACTGAAATATCCCAAACACTAATCCACACGCTGCATGGAACAAGCAAACACACACACACACACACACACACAAATGTCCAAGTAGTGTTGAACTACATGCCAGAACTGAGATCTGCTTACTAAACTAACTTTGATATAATATTGATAATTTTTTCAAATCTTAGCTTCCACCTGCAGGAGATCATACAGCTTGATCTGACAGGAGGATATGACAAAAGAACTGGGACGGAAAAGCAGAAGACACAGACACAGGATAGTAAGCCGATTAACAGCCAAGCTCGGAATAGGATCAGTGCGGGTGTCACACGCACAGACGACACACACTCGAGAGACATGAGATCACACACACATACACACACACACACACACACACACACACACACACACACACACAGCACCTGGAATCCTCCCAGAATCTAATATTAGAAAGCAAAAGTCATCGCCTGTGGTTCAGAGGTGGGAAGAGAAGACGTCATCCACTGTGATCCACACAGAGAGCTCCATGCTGGAACATACGGCTATGAACACGGTAGAGTAGGGTATATTCCAGGCCACAATCGCCAGTGTGGGGTGTTAAAACTCAACTCAACTCACTTTATTTTTATATCACGTTTACAAATCACAATGATTACCAAAGTGCTGTACATAAAACACATAAAACGCATGTAAAATATACATAAAACCAAAAAACATAAACTCACATCACATGATTAGGAGCTAAAGAGAAATAAGTGTGTTTTCAGTGACCTCTGAAAAGACTCAAAAGTTTGAGCTGTTCTTACAGAGAGTGAGAGATCGTTCCAGAGTCTTGGAGCTGCTACCGAGAAAGCTCTATCACATTTTAAGCGTGATCTAGGAACTTGCAAATAGAGACGATCCATAGAGCGACGAGATCTCACAGGTTGGTGCAGAATAATTAGCTCAGAAATATACTCAGGGGCCAGGCCATGGAGGGATTATAATGTTAGGACTGCGTTGTTTGTGTCTTTGATTTTGATTCCAGATTGGGGGCGTGCCTTCAGCGCACCTGATGCTGGTCAGCGCCCTTATTTAAACCCCGGCAGAGAGTTTGTCGGGGCCGCTGTCCATTCACCTGGCAGTTGGCCAGAGCCGCGCTCCTATTTGGCCTTTATGCTTTGTTTCGGATCCATACACTATCACTGACAACATTTACAGAATCCATACATTTGCATTTCACACTGATTGAACATACTGATACTGATATTTTGATTATATAATTTAAATTGAGCTAAATAAATATTCTTTTTGATTATACTTCTCCTTGTCGTCTCCCTTATTATGTTACATCCTTGAGCCAGGTGTAACAATAAACATACAACAGAACTTTGTACTGAATTCTAAACTGGATTGGCAGCCAGTGTGGAGAAACAAGTACAGGTGTAATGTGTTCTCGTTTTTTTTTTGTGCCTGTTAAAAGCCTGGCAGCTGTGTTCTGGACTAGCTGCAGTCACGAGAGAGAGGCCTGACTAACACCCAGATACAATGTGTTGCAATAGTCCAGACGAGAAGAAATAAAAGCATGAACAACTTTCTCCAAATCACTGAAAGAGAGGACAGACTTCAGCTTGGCAATATATCTAAAATAGAAAAAACTATTTTTGACAACCGCATTTATTTGCCGATCAAATTTTAGCTCAGAGTCAAAGATGACACCAAGACTCTTTACCGAGGAATGTATTTTCCCAGAAAACAATGACAGATTGCCATTAGAATCTGAACCTTTTTGGCCAAAAACAATGAATTTGCACTTGTCTTCATTCAGTTGGAGAAAGTTATTTGCCAACCAACACGTCACATCAGCCAAACAATTAAGCAAAGCCTGAAGGGAGGATTGATCCCTAGATTTTATTGGGAAGTAGATTTGAGAGTCATCAGCATATACACTGCAAAAAATGCTTTTCTTGCTTAGATTTGTTGTCTTGTTTCTAGTCTAAATATCTAAAATTTCTTATATCAAGAAGCATTTTTTAGACAAGCAAAACATATTGCCTTGTTTTGAGAAATATTATGCCAATATTAAGTCAGTTTTTCCTTAAAACAAGCAAAATAATCTGCCAATGGGGTAAGCAAATTAATCTTGTTTTTTCTTTTGACGTAAGATTATTTTGCTTACCCCATTGGCAGATTATTTTGCTTGTTTTAAGGAAAAAACTGACTTAATATTGGCATAATATTTTTCATAGCAAGGCAATATGTTTTGCTTGTTTAGAAAATTCTTCTTGATTTAGGAACTTTTAGATATTTGGACTAGAAACAAGACAACAAATCTAAGTAAGAAAAGCATTTTTTTGCAGTGTAGATGGTAATTTATGCCATGCTTTTCAAAAGATTTTCCTAACGGAAGTAAGTGAAGGGAAAACAAAACAGGACCCAGTATTGAGTCTTGCGGAACCCCCCACATTAATTGCATGACAGGTGAACTGGCTCAAAATTTTAACAAGAGACAATGCTGACCAGATAAATCGAAAAGAGGAACGATTTATTAACAAAATACATAATCAACAACAGTTTTAAAGCAATCAAAGCCAGTATAAATGAAGGTCAGTAGTGAAAAATGTGTGTTGAACTGTGCTCATGATTTAAAACCAACTAAAATAATCAAAACGCCAGGCAGGGGGGTCCGGCTAATCGAGTTCTTCCCTCATGCCAAATGTTGGACTCTTTATAGGCACCACATCCCACATAGCAAACGGACTTGGGCCAAATGTGGCCTCATTATGGCACTGCTGGCTTGTTGCCGGCACTGGCATGCATAATGTGAGCCAAATGTGGGCCATGCATGGCAATGATGGCACTGCATGCATGATAGCAAACTACATTTGGGCCAGTTGTGCATGGGAGGTGTGTGGCCCAGATCAGTGTAGCGATTGTTTAGGTAACATTATGCTGGGTTATGGCTCAGTTTTTGGGGTTTCTGCCCAGGTAGCAAAGAATTCTGGCCCAGATTTATTATAAAGCTGACAAAGCAGGCATTGATCCGGCACTGGCATACAGTATGTGAGCCAAACATGGCCTGGGTTTGGCAGAGGTGGCACCGCCTTTAATGCGACACACAACACTTTAGCCAGATATCAAATGTAGTATTTGGCCCAGATGCTAATAATGGATGTGTGGGCCATGTAAATTTGGCCTATCTTGACACATTTTTATTATTTTTGGATAAAGGCAAACAAATTCTACCAATCAGGTCTGGCCCAATCTGGCCCATTTCAGGCTCAGTTAACTTGGCTGAGACTTGACCCAGATATGGTCCATGTTTGGTTCTTGTCTTGGCTCGCTGGGGCACTTCAGATCATTTTGGAAGGGCACTTTCAAGACTAAAAAGGGCAATGTGTGAGCCCTATGTGCGCACGTGCCAGCATATATGCAATAATAAAATTGCCGTGCCAATATCGCTGCAATATCACTTCTGATTAGACCTTAACTGCATTTTGTACTGGTGCATGTGTAATGACAATAGAGTTTCAATCTAATCTATTCTAAACAGCTTTCCATAACAAACCCTCAACGAATTTACATAGCACTCTTAATAACCTAAGTATAGTTTGACATATGTTTTTATTTTGATATATAATTATATATATATATATTATTTTGGTTTCTTTAAATATTTGCTTTTCTTTTTTCCTTATACTTTGTAACATTTATGTTACTAGATGTACAGTGAATATGTATCATTTGTATTAGGGTCAAATAATATTAGCACAAATTAATATTTTATATATTCCCTGTTACTAAATTTAATAAAAATAATAAATAAATAAATAAATAAATAAATAAATAAATAAATAAATAAATAAATAAATAAATAAATAAATAAATAAATAAAAAGCTCAACGTAAAATGACGCTGTGAGGGCTGTGCAAGTGCGTCACCTAGTGGACAGAGAATGGCATGTCCACACTAGACAGCCACCAAAAATATATCTGACCGCCACTTTACGTAAATACACCATACATTTATGTGTCATATGTATGCAAAATTAAATCAAAACAGCATAATTACTTATACATATATATGTACCACTGTTATTCGAAGTGTAAAATGGTTGATGTGTTCACGAATCCTTATTATTTCATCTGAACGCGTCGATAATACACAGAGACAGCTTACATCTCACCTTCATCCCAAAGCTATCGTGTTTCACAATGACACTCATTATGATTATTCTCTCCTGAATGGACAAGCACGACAGTTTTGCCTTCAGGGACAATTAACAGCGTCCCTTGCCGTTTGCTTTTACCGCCGATTGGCGTCTCCAAACACAAGATGCCCCTTGACTATACGTAACCAAGCAAAGGCTGCTTCCCTTCAGAAAAGGTCGGTAACAAAAGACGTGCTGATGTGCATGTGTGATGGGGGTGGAGGCGATGGAGGTGGTGGGGGAGGAAAGTAATGATAGTAGTAGTTGTAGTGGTATTGGTGGGATGGGGAGGGATTTCTCCATCCTCCCCCAATCCCCAATTGAATGCATTAACGGGTACAGCTGGTCATGGTTCTGTTTTTAAAAAGAAACTGGCCACCTGCATTTGTATAGAGTTTGGAGACAAAGGCTTTGGAAGTTACCGTGGCTGGAATGTAAAGTTTGATTAACAATTGTTGGATGAAGCTTAGAAGATGGGATAACAAAATATCTCTCATTTTCCTTCGGTTTAGTCCCTTTATTCAACAGGGGTCGCCACAGCGGAATGAACCACCACAAAATATCAATGCAGTTCTCATTTTAAATTACTAGTAATTATATTAATTACACATATTTTTATATATTAGTATTTATTTTAGTAGTTACTCATTCAGTGGTTTGTTTTTGCCATTGACTTCTATGGCTATCTGTCATTGAGATATCAACTAAGGGATAGTTCACAACAAAAGTTAAATTCTGTAATCATTTAGTCGCCGTTCATTTTGTTTCAAACCATTATGAGTTTCTTCCTCCTGTTGAACACAAAAGAGGATACTTTTAAAGAAAAATTTAAACCTGTAACCATTGACTTCCATAGTAGGAAATACAACTACTATGGAAGTCCATGGCTACAGGTTTTCAGCTTTCCTCAGCATATCTATAGGAATGACAACATGATGAACTAGCAAAAATAAAAGTCTCAACTTTTAAATTTTTTGTGTAAAAAGCATTAAAAAGCCTTGTTTTTCCATATAGGCCTAGTAGCGATATAACAAATTCCTGTGGTGTCAGTACTTAAAACTAGGAACTAAACAACGTCAACATTACTATACACTACTGTACATTAATGCTCAATATTTACTCACTCTCAAAGTGGTTCCACTTTATCTGTTAAACACAGAAGATATTCTAAGGAAAACTGAAAACCTGTAACCATTGAGTTCTATAGTAGAAAATACAGCTGCTAAGGAAGTTAAGTGGTACAGGTTTTCAGCTTTCCTCAACGTATCTTATGGGATTATATGATAAACTAACAAAACCTTTTAATGTTTTAAGTAAAACACACAAAAAAATGTTTTTCCACAGGCCTTGTTTCTATATAATAGATTCCTGTGGTGTCTGTACTTAAAACTAGGAACTAAACAACATCAACATTACTGTATACACTACTGTACACTCATCGGCCACTTTATTAGGTACAACTGCTTGTTAACGCAAATTTCTAATCAGCCAATCAAATGGCAGTAACTCGATGGGGAAGAAAGGTGATTTAAGTGACTTTGAATGTGGCATGATTGTGCTGATTCACTGGGATTTTTACGCACAACCATCTCTAGAGTTTACAGAGAATGGTCTGACAAAGAGAAACTATCCAGTGAGCGGCAGTTCTGTGGGCGCAAATGTTTTGTTGATGCTGGAGGTCAGAGGAGAACGGCCAGGGCTGCGTTTCCCAAAAGCATCGTAAGCCTAAGAAGTTCGTAGAAATGATCGTACGACTGATCTTAATATTACGGTCTGTTTCCCAAAAGCATCGTAACTTAAGTAGCACTTGAAAATCTTCGTGGATCTACGAGTGCTCTGGAGTAATCGTAAAGCCTTAAGTGCATCGTAAGGAGACAGAGTTATGAGGGCACCTGCTGGACAACCGGCAAATTGCACCTACAATTTACTTCTCTTTAAAGTCATTATTCATTTTATTTGTACGTATATCTCTATTCATTTATATTTTCTACACATTACACAATTCAATATACAAATAATAATAATTAATAATTAGGCTAAACTTTTCAAAAATAAATGTAAGAGCTTATTTATTTATTTATTTACTTATTTATTTATTTTGATGTGAGATAAGCAATTTTTGATAAAGAAATTGATAAATAATTCTACTTAATTAAGGTTTCATATAAATATCGAAAATGATGCTGATGTCATTTCCGGCAAGGACTGTTAGAATTAGTTTTATGCGAGATTGGAGCAAGACAGTGTTTTTACAGTACGACATTTCCAGTTAATTTATGTTTTTAAACTGGCTCAAAAATATTTTTTTTTTATGTTATTCGAGTTGAATATACATTCACACAAGTAGAAGAAGAATTATATGGATTGCTATAACATGTGCAACAATAACGAGCCATTCTATAGCGTGACATTTCAGCACTTAACAAACGGATAGCGACTCCTAAGTTGCACTTAAAGCTGGGCTACGTGCAATTGTGTTAAGTGCATTTTTGGGAAACGCACGTGAAACAATAACGAACGTTCGCAAAATGACTCGTAGAAAACGCTCTTAAGTGCTAAGATCAATCGTTATCGGGAAACGCAGCCCAGACTGGTTCCAGCTGATAGAAAGGCAGAAGTCACTCAAATAACCACTCGTTACAACCGAGGTCTGCAGCAGAGCATCTCTGAATGCACAACAAGTCCAACCTTGAGGCAGATGGGCTACAGCAGCAGAATACCACAACGGGTGCCACTTCTGTCAGGCTACAATTCACACAGGCTCACCAATATTGGACAATAGAAGATTGAAAAAAACTTTGCTTGGTCTGCTGAGTCTCGATTTGGCTGTGACATTCGGAAGGTAGGGTCCGAATTTGGCATCAACAACATGAAAGTATGGATTCATCCTGACTTAAATCAACAGTCCAACCCAGTACTAGTAATGTGTACCTAATAAAGTGGCCGGCGAGTGTACATTATACTGTTCAACCTAAAAAATTTATTTACTCACCCTCAAAGTGGTTCCAAAACTTTATCTGTTGAACACAGAAGATATCTGAAGGAAAACTAAAAACCTGTCACCATTGTGTTCCATAGTAGGAAATACAAATACTATAGAAGACAATGGCTGCAGATTTTCAACTTTCTTCAACGTATCTTATAGGATGATATGATGAACTAACAAAACCTTTTACTTTTTTAAAATAAAAAGCATAAAAATTGGATATAGATTTGTTTTTTCATAAGCCTAGTAGCTATATAATAGATTCCTGGGGTGTCAGTACTTAAAAATATTAACTAAACAGCATCAACATTACTGTATACACTACTGTTCAACCTAAAATGAAAAATTAATAAGTTTTTACTCTCCTTCAAAGTGATAACAAAACTTTATCTGTTAAACACAGAAGATATCCGAATGAAAGCTGAAAACCTGTAGCCATTGACTTCCATAGTAGGAAAAACAAATACTCTGAAATTAAATTGTGACAGGTTTCCGACATTTAAACATAGGAACAAAAGTGGATGTCAAAGTCAACATACTTCAAAATATCTTCTTTTGGGTTTAACAGAAGAAAGAAACTCAAAAAGGTTTGGAACATGAAGAGGATGAGTAAGTGATGACAGAATTTTCATATTTGGATGAACTATCCCTTTAACAGGCCTATTACTAGTAGGCTACCATGAAAACAAATAGGCGGTCTATAGTTTTTTAGGCTAAATAGGTTTTATAAACTAAAAGGTTTAAATGAATAAAACTATTTTCTTGATCACGAGCTGACCATGTTGTGTATGAGACCTCATTTCCTTTAGTCTTTTTAAGGTAATTTCCTTGACGTAGCTCATATGCAATGCCGCTTATCGCCAGTATGCGGCAGTAGAGGACGGTGAAATTTACCCAGTCAAACGGTTGACGATTTATTTGTAAGGAATGCTTTTCAGTTTGCCATATCCACCGAGAACTCATGGAGTCTGCAAGTCTGTGCAGTGTAGTGTGTGCCGCAAGGCTAGAAATGTTAATGAAGAAATAGTTAAACGCACATAGACGAAACAGTTAGCTTTCAATTTTACATTGTTAGCATGTGTGGACTGTGTTTACCAGTCAATTTAAATAACAGTTTCAGCTTTTCATCTGTCAGAGAAAGTAAAAATAAATGATTTGGAGACATTTTAAACGGAATATCCACCGAATATGGTTGTTTTATTAGCCTACTACACCCGTCCTTCTGGTAAGTAGCCTATATAATAGCCATATTTCGTAAAGAGTCAACATATTTGAACTTACAGACAAACACTATTAATAATTGAGGTAAAGTTGGTTTTGTATTAGCACATTCGTTCAGTGACAACTTGTAACATGTTTACTACATTTGTTTACATTATACTTTGAATATTCGGTCTGAAATCGCATGCAAGACTTTAAAACAACATTAGCACTGTTTAATTGACTCAGTCATTAGCTGCTAAGATACTTTCTGAAGATATACTATTAAAGAGAAAGTCCGAATGTGTGATTATGAAACCAAATTGACCTTAACCCAGGTTGTTAGTTTCAGTTTTACTCGTTTAATGCTATTTATTATCCATCATTTGCTTCTCTTATTCAGTTAGCGTCTCCTTTCTAACACTCACTTCCTTATTTCTGTTTATTTCCTCAAGTACATCTCTCTGAGCATTATGACAAACTTTCGTATGCCAGAAACACGTCGTCATGTCGTTTGTCAGGTTAGACTAGGCAACGACAGGTCACCGAATATCAGCAGCCAGTATTTTTGACGTGTATTTGCATGTATGGTTTGATAGATGGGCGTCATGCTGTTGTCACATACCAGCAGAGATGCTGAAGCCTCAGATACTCAAGCTGCTGCCTGCATATTGAGATGCACTTCATTGAAGGCTGGTCGACACCTGCCATCCGGTCTAGACTGAGGCTGAGCAGCTCTTATCAAGATCAAAGCACCGCCGTGCACGGAAAAACCGGGAAATGTAAGAGTGAGAGAGAGGTAAGGGGATGAAACAGTATGACAAAATGTGAGGCGAATTAGGAGATTCAGCAGCATGTAGCCTACAACACTGAATATTTAGTATTTTGTATAGAGTTTGTACAGTTTTTGAGTTCTCTGCTGAAAAGAAGACACCATCACAGACTTTTTACTACAAATACTCTTACAAAACATCACATTTTAACAGGTAAAACCATTTTATCTATTGTGTTTTGATTACATTACAGTAGGCAATACATTAGAGACCCAATAAGCAGATTGTTTTCATTATAACCATTACTAATTCTATGAGGGTTTCTATTACATTCAAGCAAATACCATCAAAATATTACAAATATCAAATTTTAACCATTAAAACCAGGACAGTTTGATGGTTTCTACTGTGTTTTGATACACATTCCAGTAGGCAATACAAACTGAGGACAGTTTAATGGTTTTTACTGTTTGCTAAATATATTCCAGTTGGAAATACAGACCCAATTGGAACATATTGTTTCCATTAAAACCAATATAATTTGCATTATAACCATTACTAATTCTATGATGGTTTGTACTATATTGAAAAACTGGGAAATGTAAGTTTGAGAGAATGGAAAGGGATAAAACAGTATGAAGAAATGTGAGGTGAATTAGGGGATTCACAGACTTTTTACTACAAATACCATTAAAAACCATCAAATTTGAACCATAAAAACCATATTAACTATTGTGTTTTGATTTATATTTTAGTTGGCAATGCATTAGAGACTCGTTAGGAACATTTTGTTTCTATTAAAACCAATGTAATTTGCATTATAACCAATACTAATTCAATGGTGGCTTCTATTATATCCAAGCAAATACCATCAAAACATTACAAACCATCCAATTTAATCATTAAATCCAGAACAGTTCAATGGATTCTAGTGTATCTAGTGTGTTTGGCTCATATAGTATAGCAGTAAGCAATGCATTAGAGACCCAATATGCACATATTGTTTCCATTAAAACCAATATAATTTGCATTGCAACCATTATTATACGATGGTTTGTATTATATTCAAACAAATACCATTAAAACATTACCAACCATCACATTTTAACCATTAAAACCAGTTAGTATATATATACATATACATACATACATATATAAATATTCCAGTAAGCATTACATTAGAGACTCAATTGGAACATATTGTTTCAATTAAAACCAATATAATTAGCATCTTAACCATTACTAACTCAAAGGTTCTATTATATTCAAGCAAATACCATCAAAACATTACCAACTATCAAGTTTCAACCATTAAAACCAGAACAGTTTAATGGTTTTTACTGTGTTTGCTATATATATTCCAGTTGGCAATACATTAGAGACCCAATATGAGCATATTGTTTCCATTAAAACCATTATAATTTGCATTATAACCATTACTAATTCTATGGTGGGTTCTGTTATACTCAAAAACTGGGAAATGTAAGAGTAAGAGAAAGGTAAGGGATAAACAGTATGACAAAATATAAGGTGAATTAGGAGATTTGGCAGCATGTGGCCTACAACACTAAATATTTAGTATTTTTTGCAGAGTTTGTCCTTTTTTTGAGTTGAATTCATTATTTAATGTTGTCTCTGCTGAAAATAAACGCACCATCACATACTTTTTACTACAAAAACCATTAAAAAACACCAAATTTTATACATTTTAACCATTGTGTTTTGATATATATTCCAGTAAGCAACACATTAAAGACCCAATATGAACATATTGTTTCCTATAAAACCAATATAATTTGGATTATAACCATTAATAATTCTATGGTGGTATCTATTGCAGCCAAACCAATATAATTAAAACATAACACACCATCAAATTTTAAACTTTAAAACCAGGACAGTTTAATGATTTCTATTGTGATTGTTTTATATATATTCCAAGAGGCAACACATTAAAGACCCAATAGGAACATAATGTTTCCATCAAAACCAATATAATTTGCATCATAACCATTACTAATTCTATGATGGGTTCTATTATGTCCAAGCAAATACCATCAAAACATTACAAACCCCCAAATTTTAACTATTAAAACAAGGACAGTTTAATGGTTTCTACTGTGTATATATTCCAGTAGGCAATACATTAGAGACCCAATATGAACATATTGTTTCCATTAAAACCAATATAATTTGCATTATAACCATTACTAAATGTATGATGGTTTCTATTATATTTAAATAAATACTATTAAAACATTACAAACCACCAAACATACTCATCACAACCAGGACTGTTTAATTGATTATGGTGTGTTTTGGCTCATATAGCAGAAAGAAATCCATTAGAGACCCAATAAGCATATTGTTTCTATCAAAACCATTATAATTTCCATTATAACCATTACTAATTCTATGATGGTTTCTATTATATTCAAACAAATACATCTAAAACATTACAAACCATCAAATTTTAACTATTAAAACCGGGACAGTTTAATGGTTTCTACTGTGTATATATTCCAGTAGACAATACATTCGAGACCCAATAGGAACATATTGTTTCCATTAAAACCAATATAATTTGCATAATATCCATATCCAATTCTATGATGGTTTCTTTTATACTTAAACACCATTTAAACATTACAAACCATCGAAGTTAATTATTAAAACCAGGACAGTTCAATGGATTATAGTGTGTTTGTGCACCAAGCAACACATTAGAGACCCAATAAAACCAATATATTTACATTATAACTATAGACATTCTATAAAGGTTTCCAATATTTGGTGACTACTGTATAAGCACATGTTAGAGTCTCAAAATGTGGCTGATTAAGTCTTTAACATGCGCACTCGTTTTCTTGCACTAAACCACAAGCATTCAGCCTCCTCAAACCTGACCCTGAGAAGCCTGAAATAGACGCCTACTTAGACATGACATCAGCCAGTGTTTTAGCCAAACACACACATCTGCCGAGCCAAATGACCTACGCTTACAAGTCTGTTGGGGAAATCTCAGGCAGTGAGGATGCAGATGTAAGAGAGCTTGCATGTGTTAAAAACCTCTTCTGGCAGGATCGCATCTACAGTTGTCTTTTCTTAACCGTTGACGTGCATGTGGAAGAGGTTGTTTTCAATCAAGTGGTTCTGGTGATGCGCAAAATTCAGATAGAGGGCAGGAAGTTAAAAACTGAATAGGAAACATTGGGGAAAGTCCATATTTTTGCGATTTATACCATATTTCTAAGGAGATATAAATAGAAAATAAGCACATTTGTTGGGCATGATCCTTATATCATGAAGGGGACCCAAGTTTTCGACTGAACTCAAGTATATTTGCCTGCATTTGAGGCAGTAGATAGCTACTGTAAGCTATAACATGAAACAAGTGTTAAAGTATTATAATATTTTGAAGCATATTTGAATTAAACTGTTGTAGTAATTATATTGTTATGGTACAACACATCTGTAGTACTTAACAAATAATTCAATAGGCTTCAGTTTCTATAATTATACACAATGCACCACTGTTTATCAGTTTACTATGCTGCAGTACTCTGTAGCATTCATTAACAAAGAGCTGTACACAATATACACTTTACTATAGGGTTCAAAAACATATTATATATTACTAGTTTATTTTCCATGCGTATAGCGTTATATCTTCCAGACAGATCCGTGAAAAGCTGATGAAAGCACTCAAACACGTAGATGCATAGTCCAAACTCCAAGCAGAGTAGTCCAAATTCGGTTCTGGAGGGCCGGTGTCTTGCACAGTTTAGCTTCAACTTCATTTACCACACCTGCCTGGAGCTTTCTAGTACACCTAGGCTGTTTCTCAATTCCAAGAACGCAGAGACTAGAACTTGCATTCTTGTGGAGACCGGTCTTGCCAGGTGTTCTCGGAAGAACGAACTCTGGACTACACGAGAACAGAGAACGCGACCTGTGAGGAATGAGATGCTGCGTTCTTCCTGATGGTCACGTGACCTCCATGCGTTTTAAATGGAAAATTATTTAAACATTACAGCATTCATACAACGATTTATTGCTTTTCCCCTTTTCAAAATATATACTCTGCATAAAAACATAAATATGCATTGCACAATATAAATAAAACTGATTTTAATACGAATTTCAGCAAACAAACACCCTTAATGTGTTTATTCCTTTATTAAGATGTCCATGGTAATGTTTATATTCACCGTTTTATTTAGGGAAGCTCCTGAGGTAAGTAAGTTATATCTTTAATAATAAACCTGTGTAAAATGCTGCTCTTCCCACCTCCAGTCGCAATGACTTCTGGGACTTTTAGAACGAGATCGATGCTCAAGTCTGCATCGTTGCATCCTTGATATCAAGAACACATCCGGGAAGTTTCACGCGTCCTCCGTACTTGCAGTCTTGAGTATTGGAACTGAACTTTGGCAGCTGATGAAGACGTTACACGAGAACGCAAGACCTCTGAAGAACGCATATTGAGAAACAGCCCTAGAAAGAGCTATATTAGCTGGTTCAAGTGTTTTAATTGAGGTTGGAACTAAACTTTACAGGACAACGTCCTTCCAGGACCGAGTTTGGACATCACTGGTCTACATTATTATTATTATCATCATTATTATATATTACATGTGGATGGTAAAAAGTGTTCCACAATAATAACCGTCTTGTTTTCCTTGTAATGGTTGCATTTCGATTTGTTAAGTCGATGAACTTACCATCAATCATTTAATGCTGCTGCATATCTCGATGTTAACGTTACAGTTGTTTATTTCGCAAAAATGTCAATAAAGACATGGATTATTATTGCAAAACAAGACGGACATTTCATTGCAGGGCATATTATTTATGTTCTTCTGGATTTTGTTTACATTAGATGGTGTTTGTATCTGATTTTTATATAATGTAATAACATGTAATACACATAGCTAGGCCTGTATATAGTAATTATTAGTGCAGTCACGTGAATTATCGTGTTCAAAAAAGTTTGTACACGTTAAAATAGTGAATGAATGTTGCTACATATTGAATATATTGTTTTTAAGCCAGTTTCTTGAGTTTTCCCCCTTTTTTGAGCAAAAACTTTTGAAAGCCTATTGGCATTTATCATTTTGGTCAATTTAAATAATTAAAAACAACATAAAACAAACATGTTTATCTGCTGATAGCGATTACTATGTAGAAGAATCACTTCCTGCCTTTCATCTGAAAGTGCTCCACAATAATAGCCGTCTAGTTTTGTTCCCAACGGTTGCATTTCTTTTTGTTTTTCAACGCTGCTGCTCATCTCAATGTTAATGTTATTCATTTCGCCAAAACAACAGTAAAGACTTGGATTATTGCGAGACAAGACGGAGATTTCATTGCAGTGATTGCATGGCAGGGTATGTGATTTGTGTTTTTCTGGATTTCATATACGTGTGATAGTGTTTGTATTTTATTTTTATTTAACTCATTAACATTATACACATAGTTAGGTCTGTTTATAATATTTTTTAGTGCAGTCAGACTAATTATGGTGTTCAAAATAGTTTGTACACATGAATATATTGAATGAGTGTTTATTGCATGCCGCCCTTTCTTCCCTTTTTAAGCCAGTTTCTTAAACTTTCCCACCTTTTTTGAGCAAAAACATTTGTAAATCTATAAAAGCTGTTCGGCATTTACCATTTTGGTCAATTTAAATAATTATAAACAACAAAAAACAAACATTTTTATATTGTGATAGCGATTACTATGTATAAGAATCACTTTCTGAGTCCTACCTTTCATCTGAAAGTGCTCCACAATAATAACTGTCTAGTTTTGCTCGCATCAGTTGCATTTCTTTTTTAGTCGATGAACTAACCGTTTAATGCTGCTGCTCATCTCGATATTAATGTTATGGTTGTTCATTCCACCAAGTAAAGATTTGCATTATTGCAAAACAAAACAGATTTAATTGCAGGGCAGGGTATGTTCTTCTCGATTTTGTATACGCTTGGTTGTGTTTGCATCTGTTTTTATGTAATGCATTAACATATAATACACATAGCTAGGCCTGTATAAAGTAATTATTAGTTACTACACATATACTATAACATATACACATGAATATATTGAATGAATGTTCATTACACGCCACCTTTTCAAGTCAGTTTCTTGAACTTTCCCCCCTGTTTGAGCACAAACTTTTGAAAGCCTATAAAAGCTGTTCTGCATTTATCATTTTGGTCAATTTAAATAATTATAAACAACAACAAAAACAAACATTTTTATATTGCGATAGCGATTACTATGAAGAAGAATCACTTCCTGAGTCCTACCTTTCATCCGAAAGTGCTCCACAATAATAACTGTCTAGTTTTGCTCGCAACAGTTGCATTTCTTTTTGTTTAGTCGATGAACTTACCGTTTATTATCTTGATATTAATGTTACGGTTGTTCATTCCACCAAAACGACAGTAAAGATTTGCATTATTGCAAAACAAAACAGATTTAATTGCAGGGCAGGGTATGTTCTTCTCGATTTTGTATACGCTTGGTGGTGTTTGCATCTGTTTTTATGTAATGCATTAACATATAATACACATAGCTAGGCCTGTATATAGTAATTATTAGTTACTACACATATACTATAACATATAAACATGAATATATTGAATGAATGTTCATTACACGCCACCTTTTCAAGTCAGTTTCTTATACTTTCCCCCGTTTGAGCACAAACTTTTGAAAGCCTATAAAAGCTGTTCTGCATTTATCATTTTGGTCGGCTTGAACATTTATAAACAACACAAAACATAAACATTTTTTATCTTCTGATCATGATTTCTATGTAGAAAAATCACTTCCTGCCCTCTATCTGAGTCTTGCACATCATCAATGACACCATGTGGAAACAACCTTTTGGTTTAATGACTTGCACAGGATGTAGATTTACTAAAAACTGCTTTAATATGGGTGATGACTTGAAATAAAAAAATCAAGCATCATTGAAATTCCTCTTTTTAAAAGTGCTGAAAATGAAATATAATAAATTTAACATATTGATGATCTGTTTTTATACAATTTAAAGAGATAGTTCACCCATAATGGAAGATTATCACTTACCTTTTACTTGATCAAACCTAAAGGAGTGTTTATTTAACAGAAAATCTGTTCATTTACTAGTTTAATGTGTAGCTGATGTTAACAGTCATTGAATAATATACCAAAACTAGCGTTTCCCAGGCTTGATTTGACCCGACACAATTAAAATGGCAAAATATATTTGATTTTGAAACAAAGAACAGGTGTAACTCACAAAATAAAAGTCAAGTTTATTGTTGAACAACAAACTCCACACATACAACAAACAGGCCAAGGTAAAACAAATAATGTAGACAAAACGAAATCGAAAGAAACCAAAACTCCTTTTCTTTGGCCTAGCCCTCCCATACAAAAAAACTAGTTTATGGTACAACTAGTTATGGTACAACTAAAGTTCATACATAAAATTTACTGGAATGCTCTGAGTTCGATGGCTGTTGATTTTTTTTTTCATTTAATATATGTCGTCTATGTTGAAATATCGAGACATGGTCAAACAAGTAAAATTTCTTAAAGAAGCACCGTTTTGGTCACAGGAGATCATGATAAAGTGGCTGATCTCTTCACAATATGTACAAAAATATAAAATGTAAATAAAAATACAAACAAATCCTTGTCTTGCGTATTTCATTGTGAATGCTGGAAATCGAAGTTGTGGCCGGTCCTCTAGAAAATTTTGAATTGGGGGTCAGTTTGGTTGGTATGGGTGACAAACTTGAAAATGACCATGTTTTATGTATTTGAGTCCATTATGCCACTGGCTCCAACAGATGGGTTGAAGTAGAGGCATCTACACCTGCTCAGCAATATGAAACAATCCTTTTAATTAACCTTCTGCTTCTTGGGGTCGACGTCATCCTGAAAGAAAACACGATTTTAGTAAAACATATTTTTTCTTTAAAACATGCAAGGAGTGATGACTCCAGAAATAATGATGGTACCTCATCATCTTCATCCTCATCTTCATCATCATCAGCACCCCGCTTTGTTCCTCCACCTAGGTCTTCATCATCATCATCCTCGTCCTCATCCTCATCACCTGCAATACACAACAATTAGCCATTGATTAAAAAGTGTTGAATTATGGTAACATCAGCAACATCAAATGTTGCACCTACCCTCTCCTTCTTCGTCATCTTCATCTACCTCATCGTCATCTTCATCATCAATTTCTGGCTCTCCGTTCTCCTCGTTCTCCTGTTTACAGATTCACCAAATGCTTAGGTGAACACTGCATTTAACGCTTAAGCAGTAAAGAGGTCAAGCACATTTACCTTTCCATTAGTAGCATCTTTTCCGTTTTCCTTCTCCTCGATGAGCTTCTTCTCCTTCAGGTCCTAAACGGAAGAAAAACAAACATTTGTTTTTTTTTTATGACAGGTACTTTGACACATTTAACTTTGCCAGAATTGGAGCCATCTGTGTCCAATAGGCAGTCTCAATGCAGATTACGACTGACGTGAGCAAAACGCCCCCTATGCGCACAAATTTAAATTGCACCTATAATGACGCCCCTCTGACATTGACGCCTCATTGGCTGCAGCAGAGAATTTCGCCTGTCCATCAACGACTCCTGCACTCCCGCCTCTCATCGAAAGAGCTCGTTTGTAATCTGACACTTTAGTGGGGATTCGGCGGCTGGGGTTATTGTGTAAGGAAATTCTAATAAACAACCACACTTCGGCGCGATTGCTTGGGTTTTAGCGACGGAAAACACGCTGTATCAAAGATACACGCTGGATAATTCAAATATACAGGGTTGTGGTTCCCACAAGCGGATTTCGAACTCTAATGAAGGACAAAGAAGCGCAGGCATGGCTTTCACAATCTCTTCATCCCCCGAACACGACAGAGTTCGGCATGCCCGCCACCGCCGCCGTCACGTTAACCTGGATTTCGTTCGCGCAGTCGCAGAATTGACAAGAAATCTTCCGCGCAAAAACACACACACACACACACACAACCTGTCATAATGTCAGAATATCATGTGCTTATCGCATTAGCGCTGACGGGTCTCGTTTCAATGTAAGCACACAAAGAGCTGTTAAATGAGTCTTACCCATGCAAATATTTTCATTAATTCGTTTATATAATCTTTAGCCCTTAAGCCGTTTATCAACCACATCAACTAGGACCGCCCCCTTAAATTCACCGACGTCCCTGGCTTCAAACTAGTAAACCAACAAGCCCACGTTGCCGTTACACACGGAAAAATGTAAACTATTGAGAAATATATTAGACAGATTTTGGGGGGGACTCGCACATCAAGCGCCCCTGTGAGTTTAAAGGGCTTTCAGGTACGAGACACCACGAGTAGAATATTAAAGATATGTCTGTGTAAAATATTAAACAGGAAATAAAATGTATATACATTTCACTTTTATTATCCGTACAATGAAATGGGTTAGCCCATTCCGGCGGTGAAATCCGATGGACTGCAGCGTCGATTCAAGTTCCGCGTATCGGCTGCATCAGAATCAATCGGAGTTTGCCACAACAGTGGGTACTTACAATAAATCACTAGACTATTAAACGTTCATGATTCTTCATTTCACAACTGTTTGTGATTTAATTGTGTACTATTTAATTTCGACTGAAGCACCATGGAGCCAGGGATAAACCGGTAAACTTTCAGCCCCGAAGCGACCTACCTACCCATCAACGCGGCTTTGGAAACCCGCGGTAATGCATGTTTGCTACAAACTAACCCTTAATGAATGAACGGATTGGGGAATAAACGTCTAGTCAAAACGCTGCACGAAGCCTACCCAAGCCATAAAATCATACCCACAAACAAAATGCGAGTAATTTGTGTAACAAATATGCTTAAGAGCTGGAACGCGAAATGCAAAGAGTGGCAGGTTTAAGGATTTATCACGGTTGTCGTCCGCAGCTCACATCGCCGCTGTTCAAAGGGGAACCGACACGCTTGTATAAACAAAGAACCCGCGCGCGCAGACTGTTACATTCCGGACAATGAGAAATTGCGTTCGAATGTGTTCCAGTTCCGAACGCGCTACAATGTATCCATTTACATTCCTCGTCAATTTAAATCTCCCACGGAGCCGTTATCGAACACTTTTCTTTTAATCTTTAAAAAAAAGGATCAACGGCTCTTTCCGGCTCCAGCCAAAAATAGACTCCGCGTTCACGTTCAATCTGAACTAGAACAACAAATGTAAGAGTGAACGACCATTTCGTTCATTTATCCGCGTGGTGTTCTTACCTTTGCGGAGATTTCCGTTGCGGAGTCAACCTTTGCATCTGCCATAATTAATGTTGTGTATCAATAGAATTGGAGCGCAGGAAAATGCGAGAATAATCCGCCTGTGTCCCCCGACAATCACTATTGTAATGAAGCTTTCTTATGCCGACGGCATGTGATGAAGGAGCCTTTAATATAGATTTGTAGGCGGAGCATTAGAGGCGGGTGCATGCGTTTGATAGGCCAACACGCTCCATAGGGCGTGTCTTCAGCGCAGTAGAGTGGAACAATGGAAAGCTAAACGTAAAAAGACACACCCCCAGCCGGCCAACAGAGAGGACACACCTCCTACCTCCGCTTTTCTCGCATACAGACACATCTGTGCACCGCAATTTTACATTTTCCTCAACAAAAGTGTGGACACGACATACTAACTCTTACGTTTGATGTTCTTGTGAGCTCATTAAGTCTTTTACGTAGCAAACGTCTCCTATCCACTGGCGTTTAAACGTTCCTGACCCCTAAATCACCCCCAAACACGACACCTTCATGTTTGGTAGATGTGTAGTCAACATTTGGAAAAGTGAATCACGTTAGAGAAATGTTTTTAAAGCGGTGATGGGGTGGAATTTGGGAAGCGGTGTGTTTTCATGCCAGATGCAGCCCCTCCCCTTTCCGTGAATTTCGCACTAAACTTAGCACTAGTTAAAAAGCAAAAACACCTCTTTCTCTCTTTCATCTGATAAATTAAATGAGAAGAAGCACACATGCTAAAACATCACCGGAAATGTCGAGTTTGTTGCATGAACTACTTCGCAACAAGACGGACAAGTTTATGGTAATAATCTTATATTGTTTACCCCATTAAAAACCTAACAACACGGTGTAAGGTGCATCTGCTAGCGTTCTTTTTTTTTGAAGTCTTTCAATGGCATTTCTCAATTTGGACTCACGCATTTAAAAACCTCAAACTACACGCGTCTCATCCTTTATCATCCGGGATGAGTTGCATTTAAACAAAGCAGAAGCCATAACCTCGCCGGCGAACATAGAGGGGAGGGGAATTACAGAGACTTCATCATAACCTACATTCAAATTCTACTTTGATGACGAGTCTTATTGCGGGCGCGCGCATCTGATTGGTTGTCGAGACGATTTGTGTTGACGGTTGACGCTTTGCGCGCAACTATTGGACGCCTGAGACGTCAATAAAAGAAATGACCCACAGTACGCGGGAAAGCCTGGAAAGTGGATTCGGAAAGATCCCTGGCCTGGAAAGCGGTTTATAAGAAGAGCCAAGGTGGGCGTTTGTAAATAAGTGCTGTGGCATCACAGTTTGGGGATAAATATGTACACTTTTGAAATGACAAAGAGGAAGGCCTTGTTTATGAACTAAATTAACAAATATTGACGAATAAATAATGATTTTGCTGTAGGCTAAAATTAGACTGATACTAAAAGCTTGGCACACCTAGCAAAAACCTGTTCAACTAACACATGCAGGCCATCCTGCCAATCTAAACAGATAGAATGGGAAAAATACGTTTGCTAATAAGACAGATAAGCTATAAAGGACATCATCAACTAATAACAATAGCATTTAATAACAAAACTTAATAACAATAATACAAATATATCATATATATATATATATATATATATATATATATATATATATATATATATATATATATATATACCTTTTTTTTTCTAAAATACTTTTTCAAAACATTAACTTATGTTATGTTGTAAAATTACTATGAAAGCTTTTAATTTGTATATTGGGGGATTTTCATTGATTAATTTTATTTTCAGCTTAGTCCCTTTATTAATCAGGGGATTAATCGACATATGTTCTACACAGCAGATGCCGCAACCCATCACTGGGAAACATCTATGCACACTTATTCACACACATACACTACAGCCAATTCACCTATAGTGCATGTCTTTGGACTTGTGGGGAAACAAAAGCACCCAGAGGAAACCCAAGCCAACAGAGGGACAACATACAACCTCCGCACAGAAATACCAACTGACCCAGCCGAGGCTCGAACCAGCGACCTTCTGGCTGTGCGGCGACAATGCTACTCAATGGGCCAGCGTCACGCCGTTAGGGATTTTTTTTTATTATATATAAAAGTATTTCAAAATATATTTCAAGGAAAATACATTAACAGCTGACAGACGATTATCAGGTCTAAAACTGTAACAGACAAAAGTTACAGCTATATTTGTACAGCTGTACATGTACACTCACCGGCCACTTTATTAGGTACACCTTACTAGTACCATGTTGGACTCTCTTTTGCCTTCAGAACATCCTTAATCCTTCGTGGCATAGATTCAAGAAGGTAATGAAAATATTCCTCAGAGATTTTGCTCCATATTGACATGATAGCATCATGCGGTTGCTGCAGATTTGTCGGCTGCAAATCTATGATGTGAATCTCCGGTTCCACCACATCCTAAAGGTGCTCTATTGGATTGACATCTGGTGATTGTGAAGGCCAATTGAGTACAGTGAACTCTTTGTCATGTTTAAGAAACCAGTCTGAGATGATTCACACTTTATGACATGCCACGTTATCCTGCTGGAAGTAGTCATCAGAAGAGGGGTACGCTGTGTTCATAAAGGTATGGACATGGTCAGCAACAATACTCAGGTAGGCTGTGGCGTTGACATGTTGCTCAATTGGTACTAACGGCCCAAAATATGCCAAGAAAATATCCCCCACACCATTACACCACCACCACCAGCCTAAACTGTTGATTCAAGGCAGGATGGATTCATGCTTTCATGGTGTTGATGCCAAAATCTGACCCTACCATCCCAATGTTGCAGCAAAAATTGAGACTCATCAGACCAGGCAACGTTTTTCCAGTCTTCTATTGTCCAGTTTTGGTGTGTGAATTGTAGCCTCAGTTTCTTGTTCTCAGCTGACAGGAGTGGCACCGCTGTGGTCTTCTGCTGCTGTAGCTCATCCACCTCAAGGTAGGACGTGTTCTGATGCTCGGTTTAAACTGCAGCAGATCGTCTTAACCATGTCTACATGCCTAAATGCATTGAGTTGCTGCCATGCGATTGGCTGATTAGAAATTTGCGTTAAAAAGCAGTTGGACTGGTGTACCTAATAAAGTGGCCGGTGTGTGTACATTTTATACAATGGCATGTAATATATTTCTGTAAACCGAAACTACTTAAGAATGCAATTCCTCTAATTATTTTCTAATCTAAAATATATGATAGATACCTTAGATATATTTTAGATTAATTTTATGATAGGTACACTGAAATATATTTTAATATATGATGATTATATGATTTTATTATATATATATATTATGTGTATGTGTAAAGTTGAGCCTCACAGTTAAAATATATTTCCATATATATATATATATATATATATATATATATATATATATATATATATATATATATATATATATATATACATACATATAAATAGATTGTACTTAAAATAGATTAACTTAATTATTATAATTATTACTTATTAATTTATAGAAAACAGTGCATTTTAAGCTTGATTCCTAATAAATATAAACGAATATAAATGAAAATACTATAAGATATTCTTACCTTATTAATGAATTACAATCTGAATACATAATATCCTTCACACCAGCAATGCTCTACTTTAATTCCAGCATCAGGCCAAATTTCCTGCTGATCTCCCCCGGGGCAGAGTTTATATTGCTGTACAGAATAAGAGACACAGAGAAACACTTCCTCGTGAGTAGGCAGTGAAGTCTGTGCATGCGTGGACCTGCCAGGGAGATGTGGAGGAGGAGGAGGAAAACAAGAGCTAACTCAAATGACTATTTCTGAGCTTCAAACAGGTGTATTCTGCTGGCAAATACCACAAGGATCAACCAAACCATCAATGTGCATTCCTCTGCCATTAGGTTCTTCTCCAACAAGACATGGTCCTCATCAAATAAGGCAGTTTATTTCAATCCATTTCCCCCCAGGTCTTACCTCAGAGACAGGAATGTGTTCCCTCTAGTGGACAACACATATCATAGCAGCTACTGACATGCTTTTTTTTGCAGCGTTATTATTTGCTGATATATTCTCCTTAAAGTATATACTGAAACGAACAATTCATTGGATTTACTATTTTCTTATAAAGGTAAGTGATTGCAAATGATTAAAATATGCTGAATTTAAACAAGTAAATTATGTTGAACTTTACTAAATTAAACGTGTTTGTTTAAATTCAGCCCATATCAATTGTTTGCAACCATTTAACTTACATGTTTTTTAATAAATCCAATGCATATTTATGTACTTTGTTTTAATTTTGGTGTTTGAAAGTAGGGTGTCACGGTGGCGTAGTGGGTTGCACGATCGCCTCACAGCAAGAAGGTCACTAATTCGAGGAGGAAGGAAAATGAATGAAAAGTATTCCAATTGGGAAGACACTTAACTCATACACTGGTTGAGTTTATATGCATAGTGTATCATATAGAGCATTGCTTTTGTCTCCAGTATGTCTACATTTGTAATATATGAAAAACAGTAGAACAGAAGAATCTGGATGACCTCCTACTTCTACCAAGATTCTAAAGTATGCAATTAAAGGGCACCTAGGTTACCCCTTTTTTAAGATTTAATATAAGTCTTTTGCGTCTCTAGAATGTGTATATAAAGTTTCAGACCAAAATACCCATCAGATTTTTCATTATACCTTTTACAAGATGCTGTTTTATACTGATTTCCAGCAGGGGGTGGTTTTGTCGTACTGCGCCTTTAAGCAGAGTTCTGCCCGCCTACTGTTTCTACATGCCTCGTCAGACAACAGACAGACTTAAAGGAAGAAAGTCTCACGTAGCGTTTGTGAGATACTACAGTAAGAACTAACCTTTACTAATCAGTATTGTGAAGTTGCATTGATGAGTCACACACAATATCGTTACAAAGTTAACGCACGCACGCAGGTAGGCAGGCAGACAGACAGAGCACGCTTAGCTTAGTTAAGGCTAACCTCAAGTACTGTGTGGATATCTGTTATGCTAATGTACAAAATAAACCTGATTTAACTTCCACAAACCGGGATTAAAGCGTCTTCTTTTATAATAATTGTCCTGACATGCGGCTGTGCTGATGAAGTGAAGCTGAAGTAAAACGCTGTAATTAATTACACACATACTCTGTTTTAAAACACTTTAAACATGTGAAACTTACTCTTAATCACATTTGATGATGATTGCTGATCCTAGCGAACAGAAAAGACCTTTTATTCCCGGTTGCTTTGCGTATGTCTGGCTGGTCTTGTTGACATATACACGTGACTACCGGAACATGTTAATGCGCGCAGCTGTCAATCAATTCGGTGGGCGGGGGAATCGCACACCTACGTAATGGTGCGATCGATTTGAAAACAGCTCCAATTGGCCGACCCTTTTTTTTTGTAGTTAAATTGAAAAAAAAAGGACTGGGTGTGTTCATATCACCCCAGTATGACGGTCTATACACTATACCAACACACAGATCTGTCCAAACAGCTTGAAAAGTAGATTTTTTACCATAGGTGCCCTTTAAAGGATACTTTAGTTACGCATGAGGCTGCAGGAGAGAATTTATGTATGGACGTGACACAAAGCAACTGTCAGTAGTAGCTCATACAGATGAAGTCAGAATTATTAGCACCCCTGTTTATTTTCCTCCCAATTTCTGTATAACAGAAAGATTTCTAAACATAATAGATTTAATAACTCATTTCTAATAACTGATTTCTTTTATCTTTGCCGTAATGACATGATATTTTACTAGATAATTTTCAAGATACTAGCATTCAGCTTAAAGTGACATTTGAAGGCTTAACTAGGTTAATAAGTTAGGGTAATTAGGAAAGTCATTGTAACTCTTCCCTTTCTTCCCATCTTCAAGAACTCTTTCTTCCCATCAGCTATCAGACTTCTAAACAGATAACCAACGCACATAACACTCTCTTTTTCTGCTCAGTACAACACTACATCCCCATCCCAGTTTGCACTTATTTTATTTTATTTATTTATTTTTTATTTTTTTGCACATAAGCCAATTGCACTTGGCACTTTTTGCATAATAAGCACAATTAAAAAACCACTGTACATTGTTTACATCTGTTTCATTACTCAAATCAGTTTTATATATTGTTTACTTTCATAGATATTTATATACTTACATTTTATAATCATACTTCAGTCACTTCTGTGTATATATGTGTATGTCGTGTATGATGTTTATGTTGTGTGTATGACTTCACTGTGGACGGCAAAGTAAGAATCTCATTGTACAGGGAGACGTGTTTCCTTACTGTGCACATGACAATAAACAGTTAAATTGAATTTAATTTAATTTAATGTAAGACAGTGGTTTGTTCTGTAGACAATTAAAATAAACATTGCTTAAGGGGGCTAATAATATTGACCGTTTAAAGAACTTCTGTCTTACTTGTTTATTCGTTGTTCTTTATTTACGGTGTTGTCAATGCTTTTGTTAAAATAAATGTATTCCTGGGACTTGATTTCACATCTCATTTATGTTCTGTAACATAAATCAGAGGATCTTGAACTGTTGAAAAGCATCTGAAACATCAGAAAGTATTTTAACACATTTTTTATTCCCGTGATAATTAGTAAAATCTTAGGGTTTTGTTCCTGTTTGCTGTACTTTTTAATTTATTTCATTTTATTTAATTGGTTTTATGGTTTTTATAGAAATTAAAAACTAGCAGTAATTTAACAAATAAGACTTTCTCCAGAAGAAAAAAATTATAGGAAATATTGTGAAAAATTCATTGCTCTTTAAACATCATTTGCGAAATACTTGAAAAAAAAAGAGAAAAAAAATCATAGGAGCGCGAATCATTTTGGGCTTTATCATACACCCAGCAAAATAGTGTGCATTACATGTTAAGCATGATTTGTTGCTATTTTCAGAGCAGCGCAACTGTAATTTTCATGTTTTGCACCATGTTGTTAAAATAGCAAATCCATGGCTGTGCTGGTCTGAAAAGGAGGTGTGTTAAGGCACATTGTTGGCATGTTGCTATTTTGAGGATCTGAAATAGGCCTCGCCATTGATCTGCTAAAAGCATAAGAATAAGTCCAGCGCAGAATGCGTTAGTGATGCGCCTGAAATAAATTATTCCACTGTTTGTTCAATCTTTTTATTTAAAATTAGCTGCAATAACACAATTCTTGGGGTTATTTTTGAGGCAACTTAATTGTTTCATGTTCAGTTCACTTCAGTTTGTTAAAGTAACTTAATCGATTTGTGTTGGGACGTCATGAATGATTTTGTGGAACCCTGGATTTTTTACAGTGTATGCAGGTTCAAACGCTAACACACTGCTTAATACACACAGGCTATACAGCAATACACATATATCTTTACATCTGAAAAAAATAAAGGATTAAAATTCATTCATTCATTTTTTTTCGGCTTAGTCCCTTTATTAGTCTGGGGTCGCCACAGCGGAATGAACCGCCTAGGATTAAAATGTTACAAAAAATTATATTTTCTACATAATTATAAAAAACACTACCTCCATGCCTTCACCTCAGGGGCTTTTTTCAGTTTATTCATGACAATTCGCATTTGTATAATGCTATTATTATTAGCAGTATTATTTATATAAGAACAGGACGTGTGTTTGGATATAACCCAGATTTTTTTTACCACACTCAACATTATTGTTCATTTAATTCTTTGCTGGAAATTGGTACTGAATTTAGTTTTGAAACAAATCTTTGTGCCTAACAAAGGAAATGAAATGTGTAGGCTGATGGGTGTCTTCAGTGGAGTGAGTTTGCACTTTTTTCTTACTTCACAAAAGTAAAGGAGCAAAGAGTAAAGGTAAAGTAAAGAGAAAGTAAAGAGGTCGAATGGAGGAGGCTCATTCTTTATCCTCGCACTGCAGATGGTTTGTTTTCTCACTAGTGAAGCGTTAAGTTTTTCCACTTGCAAAGTTTGCCATGTAAATAGCCAATGCGCCATTGGCACGATGCAACTGACTCTTAAAGGGAATAGGGGATGAGACTCTGATTGATTTAATACATGTTATGCTAAAAACACACTCATACCTCATTAAAAGTAGGGGCTTAGCGGACATTTTTAAAGTGGGGGGGACAGCTGTATGAGATCCAAAAGTTTATTCATTCATTCATTTTCTTTTCGGCTTAGTCCCTTTATTAATCCGGGGTCGCCACAGCGGAATGAACCGCCAACTTATCCAGCACATTTTTACACAGCGGATGCCCTTCCAGACGCAACCCATCTCTGGGAAACATCCACAAACTCATTTATAGACACACTCATACACTACAGAGAATTTAGCCTATTAACCTGTACCGCTTGTCTTTGGACTGTGGGGGAAACCGGAGCACCCAGAGGAAACGCACGCGAATGCAGGGAGAACATGCAAAGTCCACACAGAAACGCAAACTCAGCTAAGCCGAGCTGAGGTTCGACCCAGCGACCTTCTTGCTGTGAGGCGACAGCACTACTTACTGCGCCACCATATTCAAAAGTTTACATTCATATAATTACTAGTCACTTGTTTTTAAATGGTCTGTCTCTAAAAGTGAAGGGGATGTATCCCCCGTCCCCCCGGTTTGCTACGCCCCTGATTAAAAGTATAAGCACAACCCTGTTAGACCATGTGCCTGGGCGCAGACAGTATATTTCCATCCTTAAAATAGCGAAAGTGGATTCAGACACGCCCTTAATGCTTTTGCACCAAGATTTTAGATGCACTCCAATAAACATAATGTAAACAAACATATGGCAATAAATGTGCACGCTCTCAGAAATGAATGCATATGAATGGTTGGGACTGAGCAAGGTGAAACCCAATTCTTCCTGTCCTTCCCAGAAGAGTGTGAAGTCATAAATTAGGCATGGTGCCCTTGGTGAAATGATCGATAACAAGAGAGGGGGAATGACATAGGATGTGAGAGAGAGTCCAAGGCATGTTTGATCTTCTTTAATAAAATATATATAGAAGGTTAACAGGTGAGCCTAAACTACTGTCAACAGAGCAAATGATTTGATAATATTGCTTAAAATAGCTCGGCTGTCGGATGAAAGCATTACTTCATCTCAAAGACTCAACTCTTCTGGCTTTCCACAATGACTTAAAGAGATAGTTCACCCAAAAATTAACATCTTTTCACTATTATTGACTAAACGTTTATGATTTTTATTCTTCTGTTGGACTGAAAGGAAAATGCTGGAAAAAAGCAGCCACTTTTACCTTATTTGGTTCATATTAAGTTATTTTGCTTTGTGTTTTTTCTTTTTATTGCATTTAATTGATATAGTCCTAAATTTCTGCAAAAAAAATGTATAAAAATATGGATGAAGAATTTTAACTTTCTTTATTCTCCTGATAATCTATAAAATCCCTGGATTTTGACCCTGTTTTTACTGTATTTATTTAATCATATTATTTTGGTGTTGTTGTTGTTCCTTTTTGTATGTTCCTGAAATAAAAAATATACATATCTCAAAGACCAAAATAATCATATTAAAAAATAAATAAACAAAAAACATAAATTAAATTAAATTAAAACAAATATAAAACAAAAAAATATAAGTAAAGAAGCAAAAAGAAAACATAAATTAAGGCTTGTAAATTGTTGAAAAGCAAAAAAAAAATCTAAAATATGTATGAAGTATTTAAAAAAAAATGTATTCCCCTGATAATCTGTAAAATCTCTGGATTTTTAACGTTTACTGTTTTTTTGTGTTTTATTTACTTATTTTTTTTTTATTTTTTAGTTGGTGTTGTTGTTGCTACTGTTTGTATGTTCTTATATTGTAAAAAATCTTAAAGACCAAATTTTTAAAAAATAAATTAAATACATAAAGAAAAAGTGGGGGCTCGTCCGGGATAGTAGGAACAGAGAAATATGGAAGTCAATGGGTGTTTTCTTCCAACATTCTTCAGTCTATCTTCCTTTGTGTTCAACAAAACAAAGAAATTCAAACATGTCTGGAACAGTTGAAGGATGAGTAAAAAAATTGTGAATTCTCATTTTTGGGTGAACGATCTCTTTAACTACTAGCGCGTTCAAAAGAAAAAAGTCAACACCTACTTTTTAAGCAGCGCATGTACAGATAACTAAGTGGAAATATGTAAGTGTGTATAGTGTGTTGCTGAAGATCTCTGGAGGCACAGACAGTTTCCTCGAGTGTGAATCTCTCTGATCTTACACATGATTTGTCAGCAGCTGCAGTATGTTGTGGCCCAGGCTTGAAACATACCATCACCAGATTGTCAGCATTTAAGATCAAAGAGTACTACATTAGTTCACTAAATTGTGCAATTTTTTTCCTTCATAATTGCAATATATACAGTTGAAGTCAAAATTATTAGCCTTTAAATGTCACTTTAAGCTGTATAGAAGTGACATCTAGAAAAAGATCTAGTGAAATATTATTTACTGTCATCATGGCAAAGATAAAATAAATCAGTTATTGAAAATGAGTTATTAAAATTATTATGTTTAGAAATGTGTTAAAAAAAATCTTCTTTCTGCTAAACAGATCATTTTAACCCTAAAATTGATCTTTAAAAATTTTTAAAAAGATTTTATTCTAGCTGAAATAAAACAAATAAGACTTTCTCCAGAAGACAAAATATTATCATACATAACGTGAAAATGTCCTTGCTCTGTTAAACATCATTTGGAAAATATATAAAATAAAAAATCAAAGGGGGGGGCTAATAATTCTGACTTCAAATGTAAATGCTCATGTATAATAGAAACATGATGTACACTTCATACAGTATGCTTCAGAGTTTTTATGGAGTGGTGAACAATTCATTTAAGGAAGATAAAAGATTTCGTCCACAAAAGCTTTAGGAAGCTTTCCCATCCTTTTTTAAAACACCCTTTGTGCTTTTGACAGTGAAATTAACCTGGAAATTGAATTGTGGGAATGATGTAATAGCAGGTATCGATATGTCTCATATTTAGCACTTGAGGCAGATCTTTTTGTACGGTTAAGCCGACTCAGTCTGTGAAACCCTGGGTTGTTTTTTAGGTCTACTCAGTTCTCTGTTGTTAACTTAAGGATCATCTACATTTACACTGCAAATAAAGCCATTCACAAAACAATCCAGCGTAGAGTAATGGAAAAGAGTGCACGGTCAAGTCAATTCAGTTTGTGTGTGTGTGTATGTCTGAAAAAGTGACAATATCTGCTAAATGTTTACACTCAGAAAAGCAGTTTAACAGCAGCGTGCTGGAACTAAAAACATGTTTTGTGTGAACAGGCCCTGAAGCCTAAATAGCAGCACAAGAATGCTAACTATATCAAACATACAAATCGGCCAGTTTATTAATTTTGTTGATGCATTTAAAATCTAAGATATTATTAATAAAAATATAATCATTGAAACTATTTCCAATGTTTAATAAAACTGAAACAACAGCACGCTTCCACATTAGAGGTGAAAGCAATGTAAAATCAAGGTAAATCAATGTGGTTGCAGTCTTACGTTTGCTTATGAAAACACTATTGGTTGGGTTTAGGGAAGGATTTAGGGTTGTTTGGTATGTAATATGTATGTTAACAAGAAGGACGTGTATCTGAAATGTACAACAAAACGTACCCAAGGTAACGTATTTCAGATTCGCAACAATGAAAACAGCGCCCTCTAGTGGATTTGTCATCTGAAAC
Source organism: Danio rerio (assembly GCF_052040795.2). Lineage (NCBI taxonomy): Eukaryota > Metazoa > Chordata > Actinopteri > Cypriniformes > Danionidae > Danio > Danio rerio. Next base: position 5,854,737 of record NC_141022.1, read on the forward strand.
GTGCAATGAATTATATCCTGTTCAACAAATTTTCAGATTCTAAAATGTAGGCATTTTTTTTTATGAGCCTGGACTGCTAAATTGACTGAGGAGGTATTACTGAGTACAGTAATAAATGTTCATGTGCTATTTCAGCCATATTGCTCTGAAAAAAAATAATAAAGTCGAGGTTTCATTTTGTAATAAGAAATCGCCTGGATGTTCTTTATCCCAATTATTACATGACATGCTTGCCAAAAATCATAAAAATTAGACATTTTTCTGAGCTGTAACCATTGATTAATTCTTTAATTGAAGGCGAAGTGACAGAAATGAAAACGACTGAATGGAGCATAGACTAACCTACACTTTATTTTGACAAAAGCTGGCACCAAAGAGTAAAACAGCATAAAAATATGGATGGGTTATTTGTCTCAGTGGTTGTTATTTGGGAATAACTTACCTTGGAATGTCACTTCTGACCAATCAGAATAAGTATTTCAGACCATCATGTAATAATAAATTTTTAACCCAACATTATCCCAGTGTTTGAATTTATCCATGTTTTACACAAACTGGGGTTTATAACCCAGTATTAACGTTGCAGGTTCCTGTCTAAAACATGTAAAATCAAGGTAAACTGATGTTGTCACAGTGCACTTTTCTCCTACATTTGCTTATGAAAGCACTATTGGTTGGGTTTAGGGAGGGGTTTAGGTTAGTGTTTGTTAGGTAATCTGTACAACAAGCCATACGTACAACAAAACATACACTAACATATTTCAGATTTCCAACAATGTAGACAGCACCCTCTAGTGGGTTTGTCATCTGAAATGTGCAACGAAGTGTACCCAGTTCAACGTATTTTTAGATTCGCTAAAATGTAGGCTGAGGCATGTATTAGCAATGAACCTGAGGAGGTCTCAATTACAGTAATAAATGTTAATATTATTTCAGGCGTGCTGTTTAAATTAGAAGGCAGAATAAAGCCTTACAGACTTATCGGCAGCCTGATGCAAGGTAAAGGCTTGATGTATAAGACTGAAGGCTTTATTCTGGAATAATAAACCACCAGAATGTACTTTATCCCAATTATTACATGCCATGCTTGCCACAAAACAAAAGTTAGGTATTATTCGGAGCTGTAATTGTTCATTTATTCCTTAAATAAAGAGAAAGCTGATAGAAATGAAAACGGCTGAATGGAGCATACACTAACCTACACATTATTTAGATACGACACTAAACAGCATCGTCTAAGACAAGCATATAAATATGGATGTGAATGTATGGTGGTTCAAATTATTCAACGTACCAGGATGAGTTATTAGATTTAGTGGCTGTAAAATAAAACACTTTGAAATGTCACTACTGACCAATCAGAAGCAAGTGTTTCAAACAACCATGTGATTATACATTTTTAACCCAACATTATCCCAGTGGTTGAATTTACCCAGGAGACACACAACATCATAAGACGTTAATATTAGGTTGGATTTAGGTCGTGACATCAGGTGACCAAAATTCAATGTCTAGCCAGCGTCTCAGGACGTTATTCTGAATAATGGCGTCAAATTACGTTGATAACTGGTTGATTTTAGGTTGGGTTGAAAAGTGGCCAAAATCCAATGTCTGATAGATGTTATAGTTGTAACGTCCACACAACGTCAAGGTGTAACATGATTAGATGTTGATATTTGGTTGATTTTAGATTGGACGTTGGACATTGACGTTAAGTTCTGACGTCACCGTGATTTTCATTTCCAAACAAAATCCAACATTCCCATGAAGTTGGGGTAAAACGTCAATATGACGTCATGTCGATGTCCTGTGCCTGCAGGGTATCCATATTTTACTCAAATTGGGGTTTATAAACAGTATTACCAATGCACGTTTCTGTCTAAAACCTACAAATAGTGTGTAAAATATAATATTTGTATGTTTTAGACAGAAAACGGCAATGATAATACTGTGTTTTACAAGTAATTCTTGCATTAATGTGTTTAATTACCCACCAAAGTATACCAAATTAATTAGCAATGCCTTTTAAAGAACATATCAATCCTAAAATATTAAGTAAACCAGCATTCAATTTCATTCATTCATTCATTTTCCTTCTGCTTAGTAACTTATTTATCAGGGGTCTCCATAGCGGAATAAAACACCAACTATTCCAGCATATGTTTTACAAAGCGGATGCCCTTCTAGCTGCAACTTAGTACTGGGAAACATCCATACACTCTCACATACACGCACACACACACACTCATACACTACGGCCAATTTAGTTCATCCAATTCACTTATAGCGCATGTCTTGGGGGAAACCGGAGCAGCCAGAGGAAACCCACGCAGTATTAAATATATGTTTTAAAATGTATCACAAGAATGTCTATTATTACATGGATTTTTTATTACCTATTGCATTATTTTTTTAAGCTGAAAACAAATTCTTATTTTAAACCTTGCATCCTTAAAAACATAAAATGCAACAATAATGTTTCTGTGTTTCAGTGTGCACCTTTTCAGTTCTTTGAAGCAGCTCGGCTTAAATTACTTTATGGTCTAACATGCTTTAAAAAGAGCACAATGCAGCAGAAAGAGCCTGGAGCTAAGGAGTTTTTACATAGCTGATCAGTCAAATGCACTAAACTACTGTACATGCTCAGAAAAACACATTTCAATGGGTCTTAAAGGAAAGATGAACAAGGAAAGAAAAAGCAACAGAACAGGATTCAAAATGAAAGCAGCTTCAACTAAATATAAAGGAATTTAGATTTCATTAAAAAATGACTTCAGTTGTTACTTGTTAGTTGGTCAGAACATGAAAATATTCATTCATTTCTCTTAAAATATTTGTGTTTATTGAACTTTAGCCATTCTGAATGTTGACTGGATTTGAAAACAGTCTTTTATTTAACATTTGAAGGTATATTTTTACTGATTAAATATTATTTATTAAGCCCAATCTAAATGATTTATTTGTACTTAATATTTGTGCACCTTCAACATTTTACAAACAAGCATCTTTATGGTAAAAGAGCAAAGAAGAGGTCATATGATATTTAAGTAACATATTTTTTTTAGAATAAAACAGCATCAGATTCATTTATTCATTTTTCCTTTGGCTTAATCCCTTTATTTATCAGGGGTCGCCACAGCGGAATGAATCTGCAACTATTCCAGGATATGTTTTACATAGCTGATGCCCTTCCAGCAGCAACCCAGTTCTGGTAAACAACCATACACTCTCATTCACACACACACACACACACACACACACACACACACACACACACACACACACACACACACACACACACACACACACACACACACACACACGCCTATTTAGTTTATTCACTTCACCTATAATCTATAGCGCATGTGTTTGGACTGTGGGGGAAACCAGAGGTAACCCCACACCAACCCTGGGAGAACATGCAAACTTCACACAGAAATGGCAACTGACCGAGCTGGGACTTGAACTGGCAATCTTCTTGCTACCGTGCAGCAGTCATGCAATCGTGGACATAAGTGAAGGTAAAAATTGGTGTTTGTGTGTGTGGGGGGGGGGTTTGTGGTGTTGGGGGTTTGCTGGGGGTCGCAGACGTAAGTGAAAAGCCGGGAGGGCGAGGGTGGTGGTGGACGTAAGTAAGGAGCTAATGGGGTAACGCAGAAGTGAGGGAAGAGGTTTAGAGCTTGGGGGGGGGGGTTGTTGGCGGACGTAATGAAGAGCTTGGGGGGGGTGTAAAGGTTTAAAACTTTTCCCTCAAAAAATGTAGTTTTTTTCTTTCGGATAAAAGAAGATACTTTGAAAAATGTTGGAAAGCAGCAGCAATGAGTTCAATGGGTTGGGGGTTTGGTGGGGATCGCAGACATAAGTGAAAAGCCTGATTGGGTGGGGGGGATTTGGGGGGGTGGGGGGTGTCACAGACGTAAGTCAGGACGTGGGGGGGGGTGTCGTGGATGTAAGGGGAGGGGTGAAAAGCATGGGGGGGGGGGGGGTTGTTGCAGATGTAATGAAGAGCTTGGGGGGGTTAAGTGTTTTAAATGCATCACCAAAAAATTTAGTTTTTTTCTATCAAACAAAAAAGAAGATACTTTGAAAAATGTTGGAAAGCAGCAGCCATGAGTTCAATGGCATCCAACATTCCAACATTCTCCAAAATATTTTCATATTGACTTCTATATATTTTTGTTCCTTGTATGAATTTCAGTGGATATATTCCTAAATTGATCATTCATTCATTTTCCTTCAACGTCCCTTAATTCATCAGAGGTATCCACAGTGGAATGAACCCCCAGCTTATACAACATATGTTTTACACAGCGGATGCCCTTCCAGCTGCAACCCAGTACTGGAAAACATCCATATACACTCATTCACACACACCGCCAATTTATAGTAGTTTATTCACTTCACCTATAGCGCATGTCTTTGGACTAAAATCGTAAATCGGAGCACCCGGAGGAAACCCACACGACCATGAGGAGAATATCCAAACTCCACACAGAAATGGCAACTGACCCAGCCGGAATCTGATATATATATATATATATATAAATATCCAAATATCTTAAAAGTTAATTCCGAACTCAAAATTTTTACCCAAAAAGTTTCTTTCTTTCTGTCAAACTGAAAAGAAGATACTTTGAAAAATGTTGCAAAGCAGCAGCCATTGACTTCAATGGTATTTTTATTCCTCAACTAAATTTCAATGGGATACCAACATCCAACATTCTTCAAAATGTCTTCTTATTTTCAAACTCAAAGACTTGAAACCATGTGAGAGTGAGTTAATTCTGAGGAAATGTTCATTTTAGGGGAATAAATGAAAATATATTTGCGAACACTGCCCTCCTTTGTTCATCTGCCGCATGTTGTTTGCTAAAGTCAGATCACAGCGGACAGGAATGTTATTCTAATAGACACATTGAAAATATTTTGGAAAGCCGTCGACAACAGGATCGCTGAAATCTCTGTTTAACCAAGACACATCACAGAGTATCAAAATATGAATCATTTCCCTTCACAGGACAACGTTATGTTTTTACACTGAAGACGTCCTCTCTTCAGCTGCAACGCACATTGTGTCGCAAAACTATAGGAATGTTTGCAGGCATAATGGCTGCATTGTGTATTTATTCATTAGCTGTAATAAGAAGCATTCACAGTCGCACAGAAAACCAAAATAATAGAGAGAAACAGCGACTGGGGGGAAATCTGAGGCAGCCTTGGGTGCAGAGACACCCATTGTGACTACAGCTTGTCCACAAATCACATTTAATTCCCTAAAACTAAAATTCAGAGACACGTTTTCATCATTGAATTGGTCACACTTTTATTTAGAGTGCAGTTCTCGCTATTAACAATGACTTTTAGCACAATAAACTTGAAATTTGCTGCTTGTTAATAGTTTTTAAGGTAGTAGCCGTGTTTCAGTGTAAGGTAGCAATATGGACGCAGAATAAAATCATACAGAATGTATTTTTTTTATGTACAAATAACAAATATATTAAAGGAACACTCCACTAAAAAATAAATAAATAAATAAATAAATAAAAGGCTCATTTTCAACTCACCTGTAGATAAATAGTTGAGAATTACCAGCTGATTTAACACTGTTAGCTTAGCTTAGCATAAATCATTGAATCGGATTAGACCATTAGCATCAAAAAAAGTTTCAAATGTATTTTGATAATTTTCCTATATAAAGCTTGACTGTTCTGTGATTACATTGTGCACTAAGACAGACGGAAATAGAAAAGTCGGATATGGCTAAGAACTATACTCTAATTCGGGTGTAATAATCAAGGAACTGTTGATGTATCATGGATACAGAATGAGCAATGATATTAGCAAAGTTCCTTGACCATTACGGCAGAATAAGAGTATAGTTCCTAAGAAATAGCAACTTTTTATTTTCCATTGATCTACTGACATGTTGTAAATAGAGAAGAGTCAAACTTTAAATATAGGAAATCGATCAAAACTCTTTTTTTTTTTTTTTTTTGGTGCGAGATGCTAATGGTCTAATCCAAATCAATGATTTAAGCTAAGCTAAGCTAAAGGCGCCAGACCCATAGTAGGCCTAAATCAATAAAAAATTGAAAAACATAACTGTTTAACTCCAGTGGAGCTATAAAATGAGCCTATTTCCCCTAAAGTGAGGAGTTCCTTTAAAGATCATGAAAACATATTAGTATAATAATCATAAATGCATGTAGTATTCCATGAGTTCACACCAAGGCCATGTGGGAAACAGAAGAAACCTTCTCATGCTGTCTTTACTTTCAGATTAAAAGTTAACATTGTCTCAGGTTGTCTGTCAATGCTGTATGTATCTCTCCATGGCTCTCTCTCTCTTGGTTCAAATCAAACTGTAAAAAAAAATCTGTTAATTAAGTTTCCGTATTTTGTGATTCACAAGTGTTTTTTTACGGATGTGAAGTGCATTATGGGAGCTTGATCTCTGCTCTGTCCGCTTTTGATGAGGAAAATTCAACTCTACAGTTTAACAAAGACTTTTATTGACATTTTAGAAGTTTATAGACAGACAGTTGAAGTCAGAATTATTAGACCCCCTGAATTATTCGGCCCCCTGTATATTTTTTTCTTCAATTTCTGTTTAACGAAAAGATATTTTTCAACACATTTCTAATCATAATAGTTTTAATAACTCATTTTTGATAACTGATTTATTTTATCTTTGTCCTGATGACAGTAAATAATTTTGACTAGATATTTTTCAAGACACTTCTATACAGCTTATGTATTGCGATTAATAACATCTATTGCAACAATATGTATGCGTCTGCCATGTATATTTAGTGTACATATAAAAGCACACATGCATGCATATGTTTGAGAAAATGTTTCTACTTTTATTTATATTAGACACACAAGTATATTATGTCAAAACAAACTTTTATTATTTTTTTATTATTATTTTATTATTGTTATTAATATTATTATTATTTTAATTTTAAAAAAGTCTCAGTGGATAAAGGTAACTTTTTTGGTGGATATAACAAAACAGTTTTCTAAACGTTTAAAAAATGTATTTATTTTAATAATAATTTATTTATTTTTACACTTCTTTTCAATTATTTTTTTGAAAAAATATATTTTTTCCCCCAACATTAATTTGGGCGCACAATTTTTTGGACTGTAATATGTACAAAACTGTAATATGTAAGCTTTGGCTTTTGGTACAAACTAATCTAATGCATACACAAATACATATTATAATTATTACATATTACAATTTCTGTTTAACGGAAAGAGTTTTTCAACACATTTCGGAACATAATAGTTTTAATAACTAAAATATTATATTTTACTGGATATTCTTCAAGACATTTCTATACATCTTAAAGTGACATTTAAAATCTTAACTAGATTAATTAGATCAACTAGGCAGGTTAGGGTAATTAGGCAATTTATTGTATAACGCTGGTTTGTTTTGTAGACTAAACTATCGTAAAAAAAAATATATAGGTTAAAGTAGCTAATAATATTGAAATGTAAAAATATTGAAATTTAAAATGTTTTTTAAAAAATTAAAAACTGCTTTCATTCTAGCCTAAATAAAACAAATAACACTTTCTCCAGAAGAAAAAATATTATCAGACATACTGTGAAAATTTCCTTGCTTATTTAAAAAAAAAAATAGAGGGCGTTACTCATTCTGACTTTAACTGCACACACACACACACACACACACACACACACACACACGCACATTTAGAAAGATATCTGAAGAATTGTAAAACGCTAAAATCAGCTATGTCTAAATAATATAGACAAATAAATGTGTAAACAAAAGGCAGTTTATATAACCCAAACCCAGACGATATATCACTAAACTAGACTTATTAAAATGTATTCATAGTTAAAAGTTGTTAGAAGAAAGATTAAGGTCCTAATTCAAATGCAGAAATAAACAGGGAAAAAAATACAAATATTAATCACAAAATACGGAAAGCTGCTAATTTACAGATCTTTTTTTGCAGTGAACACCTATACAATCACAATATCAGAACACACAGGCAAGAATGTAGCCACGATTCAAAATGAACACTACACTGTGAGGAGAAGGACTTCATTTTTGACTAAACCGATATGATATGAATGAATTAAACTGCGGGAAACAGAGCATATTTGGAGCTCATTCACTCGGGTAAAAGCTGGACTTTGTCACCACTTGAGGCCAAAATGCTGCACTTGTGAGCAAACTCCTTTAAAAGTGTGCAATATTTGACCAGATGCTTCAACTTTCACACAATGATTAAACACAAAACAAATTAACGGCGAGCCGCCAATTAAACCACTTCTCCCTCCCACAACACAGTCTGAGCCCATAAAACAAGCAGCCACAGGAAGACGACTTCAGAAGACTAAAGCCTGCAGTTTTAGTGTGATCCAAAACAGAGCTTTTCAGAGGACACCAGGAAGTGCCAGGAGAAAAAAAGCCATTCAAATAGTCACAAAATAAAGCAAATATAATTACATTTAGTGGGATAAATACTTTTCCCAATGCTGGATTGTGGCTGGAAGGTGCATCCACTGATATGCTGGAATAGGTAGCGGTTCATTCCGCTGTGGTGAGCTCTGAAGTAGAGACCAATGAATGAATGACTAAATGATAAATACGACGTCGACATCTGATAGGCTAAATTAATTATTAGCTTAATACAGTAATTTAGCAAAAACGACATATTTTCCAGATATCTTATGATAATTTAAAATACAATTTTCCAAAGTATATATATATATATATATATATATATATATATATATATATATATATATATATATATATATATACAGTACTGAAAAATTGTATTTTAAATCATCATAAGATATATATATATATATATATATATATATATATATATATATATATATATATATATATATATATATATATATATATATATACTTTGGAAAATTGTATTTTAAATCATCATAAGATATCTGGAAAATATGTCGTTTTTATATATATCGTGTTGTTTTTTGACAAGAAACTCTAGTGATGCCCTTGGGATTATAAGGGTTTCTGGTTTAAAAGGTCCAGCATTTGTGTATCCATGTCTGTGATTGCAGTGCTGTAGCCTCCTCTTGTGGACAGACAGAGCAAAACATATAGCATTTAAACAAATCCTTTCACTAATCCGAAATAGACAATGGACCACAATAGCGCCACAAACATTAAATAGATGAAATAATATTAATACATATAAACAAAATTATATATTTACATATAATTAATAATATATAATTATAAATAGTATTACACATATATAGTACACACACACACACACAAACACACACACACACAAACACACACACACACACACACACACACACACACACACACACACAAACACACACACACATACATACATACATACATACACGTTGCTGAGCATATTTGAGCACCCCCTCCCCCCCACAATTTTAAACCCCCTCTCATTTAAATTAATATTTCTAGGAGGCTTTACAATATTATATTTGTGTATATGCATTAGATTAGTCAGTACTGAAGCCAAATCTGAAGCCATTCTAACAAAATAACTTACAATAATGGTTTAAAATTTAGTAGCCCAAAATTATGTTAAGGAAAATATTAAATACAATTAAAAAAAAAAAACAGCAATAATTACAAAACATTTATACAATTTTGTTAAAAAGTTGTAGCTTTTAATTTTTTTGCAACATTTTGCATACATTTTTAAATGTATTATCTTTGCATTTCTAAAGATGTTCTGTGGCTAAAATAGTAAAATATATTTCTGTTTAATAAATCTGTTTAGTTTAAATGCACCAATATATATTACCCATATTTACTGAAAAATGGATGAAAATATTTCTAAGCATAATAGGTTAATAACTTTTTTCTAAAAACTCATTTCTAATTTTTGAAGACACTTCAAGTGACATTTAAAGACTTAACTAATTGGGTTAACTAGGCAAGTGAGGGTAATTAGGCAAGTTATTGTATATCGATGGTTTGTTCTGTAGGCTATCGAAAGTAAATCTTAAAGGGGCTAATTTAAAACGGCTTTTATTCCAGTAGAAATAAAACAAATAAGACTTTATCTAGAAGAAAAAATATTATCAGACATACTGTGAAAAATTGCTTTGCTCTTTCAAACATCATTTGGGAAAAAAAAAAAAATAAATAAATAAAAGGGGGGCTAATAATTCTGACTTCAATTGTATATGCACCCGCCGTATATATTTAGTATGTACATATAAAAACACTTGTGTATGCATACGTTTAAGAAAATGCTTGTATTTTATTTATATTAGACACACATGTATATTATGTCAAAACAAACTTATGTTTTTATTTAGAACATTTTTAAAAAGTCTCAGTGGCAATTATTTTTGGTGGATTTAAACAAATCAGTGTTACTAAATGGTTACAACTATAAAAATAAAATAAGAGTTTGGAATAGAAAGATAATAAACTTAAATTCATACAAGTTATTGCAAAAAACTAAACAAAGTTATATTTATGTGTGTGTGTGTGTGTGTGTGTATATATATATATATATATATATATATATAATTTTGTTTATTTTTGCAATAAGTAAATAAATAAATATTATACAATATAAATATATATCTAATTTATTTATGTATTTATTTTTCTATTTCTCTTGATTTATTTCTTTAAAAAAATTTATATTTCACCCAACATATTCATTTTGGCGTACAATTATTTGGACTGTAATAAGTAATAAAGTATTTTGCTAGATTATTTCAAGTTTTGGCTTTGGCTTTTGGTACAAACTAATGCATACACAAATACATATTAAAGCATCATAGAGAAATTCTTAATTATATATATATCTATATATCTATATATATATATATATATATATATATATATATATATATATATATACATATATATATATATATATATATATATATATATATATATATATATATATATATATATATATATATATATATATCTTATTATCATGCTATTGTGAGTCAAGTGAATCAGTTCCTGACAAAGGCATAACCTTCAAATTCAATTTAACATTTTAAAATGGATTATTCATTTTCAAACTTGCATAAATTGAAATAATTTTGTATTGTCGTATATTACATTTATAATCCTACAATCATCTCGATGTAGTGTCACTACCTTCTTTTGATCAAAACATCTAAATAAGTATTGCGAAGTCCTACTCCAAAAAAAGCAAACAAACTGTTTATTACAGTTTTAGTCCACATTTAAAATTTCAAAATCTTTCAAAAACTAGTAAGCAAGTACATTCTTTACAATTATTAAATAGAAGGGAATGTTAGTTACCACAATTACTTCAAAAGCTTCAATTATCTTATGCACACATAATGTACATAAATGCTAAATAAAATATATTATTTTTTTTAATGCAAAATGACATCCATGGACCAGTTTTATCAATTCAGCCTAACAGTGGAAGGCAGATTAGCACCATCTAGTGTAACATTTTTAAACCTACAAAATTATATTTATTTATTTACAAAATATTATAAAAGCTAAATGAAACATTAGCCAGGCACACTCCAGTCTATCCGAGTAATAAGTGAAAATAAAAAATAAAAAAATAGAAAGGATTAGTTATATTGCACATTTATGCGACCTATTTAGAAAAAAAATGTGTATTAGGGACGTTTTTCAAAGTAGGCTATGTTGCATTTTTTTTTTTTTGTTTATTAATATTAGCATACATATAAATCCTAAACATCAGATCACTGGCAAAATAGTATAAGGGGAAGCTAAAGAGCCAATGGGCCCCTTAATAATGCCATAAAGTGCTCTATAATCTATCTGTAACATACAAAAATGTCAATTTTTTCTTCGAAATATTCATTTTCCCGAGCTTTACTCAAAAGACCAGCACCACTAAAGCAATACCCTTCGAAAGCGGGTTGAGTGTCTGGCTTTCCATTTAATTACACTCAAGCCAAATGCAAAACGCCAGCAGAAAGACGACCCTCGTCAGCCTTTTGTAATGTATTAGAGCTGAAAACACAATGAAGGTCTTAAAAACCCAACCAAAATGACGGCTGCCCCACCCGTTCTCAAATCCTCCAACAACACAGGCCTACTGCAAACAAATATAGAGCTTCATAGCCGGTTATGCCTCAAAAATAGTTATCTGTAGGCTAGTAGCTAGTTCAAGAATATTGGATTATGAAAACCGAGCCAAAGGCCGCATGATTAACAGTGCAGCATTGAAATGTAGGCTACCCTGACAACTGAAAATGACCATAATAACATAATAATATGGCTTTGAAGAATAATGCTGAATATTTCAAGTAGGCTAGCTAGCATGCTACTATCGTGTTTATTCAAATAGCCCGTTCAACATTAGTCTATTCAGTAATTGTACATTTTGGGTCTAAAATCAAACACTCAAATTCGCCATTTTAATAATGCTAATCTTATGCTAGCCAACCTTGTGGGTGGCCTATTTTTATTATTTGGCCACCTAACGTTAATGTACTTTGCTCATATGTTATGTAGCATTATTTGGTTTTGTTAGCCTAAGAGACAAACGTTTAGAAGAGTATATGTGTATCAAATATGACCAAAGCAGATCTGCTTATTTCCGGGGTATAATCTCAAAATGCAGAATCAACTGAAAACGTGAAATCACTGTTATTGTATTTCGTCAGCATGCGGCGTGTGTGTGTGTGTGCTTGGTTCATTTTCTTTGTGTTCATCATCATTATATCTCGCGCTGCTCTTCAGCTTTTCCACTCGTCAGCTGCATTGAGACAAAGACGCTTTATTGTTCTTCCATGACGCGACTTGCGAGGAGCCCTGCGGAACAACACGAAATGGCGGACAGCAGCAGCCGGGAGGACGGTGAAACCCGACACGGCGACCGGAGGAAAGCGCAAATACACGGAGCGGATCAGCAAGTGGATTTGGATTCAACATGTATGCGAATGTGGACGTGTATGATTGTGCGCTCAGACTATTTTTTTTATTAAGATATATTTTTGTTGTTCGTTTTTAGTGCAAAAATATATCAGAAGTTACACTGAGTAATACGATAATACCCATAATTTATATAATTTGAATCTTGACCCAACATGAAAAATTCTAAAAACAAAAATAATAAAATTTAATCGAAAAAAGCAGATAAAATACTAAACTATTTATCTTAGACTTAAAATTAAAAGTATTTTTATTGAAAGTTTTAGTGCAAAAATATCAGAAATTCATGAGCATGAGACAATCATTCATATAATTTGAATCTTGACCCCATGAAAAAATGTATAATAAAAATAATAAAATGAAATTGTAGCCTAAATAAAATAAAATAAAAAAACTAATAAAAAATAAAAACATAAAGTACAATTTATTTAGCTCAGACTTTTTTTAAAATTCCAAATATATGTTTATTAAACATTTGTAGTGCAAAAACATATCAGATATTCATATTGAGTATAATAAGATATCCCAATATTCATATAATTTGAATGCTGACCCCCACATGAAAAATTACAGTATAAAATGTATAAAAAATATTAAATTGTAATCAAATAAACAAATACATAAAAATACATTGTAATACTAAAATACATAAAATACTAAATTATTTGGCTCAGACTTATTTTAATGTTAAATATACTTTTATTTAACGTTTTTAGTGCAAAAACCTATCACAAATTCATATTGAGTTTAATAAAATGTATCTATCATTAATAATTTAAATCTTGATCCCCACATGAAAAAAATGGCCATAATAAAAATTATAAAATATAATTGTATTAAAATAACAAAACAAATAAGGACATAAAGTGCTAAATTATTTAGTTCAGACTTTTTAAAAATTGCAAACATACTTTTATTGAATGTTTTTAGTGCAACAACATCATAAATTCATATTGAGCATAAGATAATCATTTTTATAATTTGAATATTGACCCTCACATGAAAAAAAATATATAATAAAAATAATAAAATGAAATTGTAGCCTAAATTAAAAACTAATAAAAAATAAGAACATAAAATATTATTTATTTAGCTCAGAATTTTTTTACAATTCCAAATATATGTTAATTAGACATTTTTAGTGCAAAAACATTAGAAATTCATAGCATAATCTTCATTTAGTCCTCTCTCATGTGATCTGGATTCAACAAAATGTTCTAGCTTCTGAGTATGACAATTAGCTCAGATTTTTAAAAATATTTTATTTAGATTGGCATTTTATACTAATTATTTACATGGATCCCAATACCTTTTCCAAAGTCAATCTAAGCACGGTGGCAAATTACATACACATACTTCATAACATTAGCACATTAAATGATTTTACAGTAGCTGTAAAATCATTATATAGTATATTATATAGTATTAAAATTATATAGTATATTAGCTGTATAGTATAGTATAATTTAGTATAATAAGGGAGAATGAGGATGGCTGCAACACTATTTGCATTTGCTTCAGTTTCCCAGATACTATTTTTTTCTGGAAACCCCAAATTTCAATATATATTAAACCTACATCAATCAGAATACCCACGTGTGTACACATTATAATAGGTCTATATGTCAAATTTAAACTTGAACAGAAATTTTGGGGATGGCTAAAACATTCATTAAAATGTAACATCTGATTGAAATTTCTTTTATTTTATTTGTAAACAGACTAAATGTAAACTGGTTAATTGCCTATTTAATAAAAGACTGGAAAAAGAACAAGTAACAACATTTTTTTCTGTCAATTAACAGTGTAGTTTTAATATAATTTATTTTTTATCCATTTTTATTTGGATTTTAGGGCATTTATTTGATTCTTATTTATTCAAATATTTTAATTAGATTTTTTTGGTACTCCTATATTTGGTATGTTTATATTTCTATTATTTTAAATATTACATTTTTTTAATGATTCATTTATTTAATATTTTGAAATGATCAATTGTTCAAATATTTTAATCCAACTTCTTTTATCATTTGTTTTTAGTAAAAATTTTTATTTTTTTATTTTTTTATTTGTTGTTAATTGTAAAGTACTATTAACAAATTTGTTATTAATTGTAAAGTATTTCTCCTTGCAACCCCCTGAAGGTCATCAGGTCTTTATTAAATTATATAGATACTCAATCAAATGCTTTATAAAAAAGATGAGTTACATTATATATATATATATATATATATATATATATATATATATATATATATATATATATATATATATATATATATATATATATATATACCCCATCAGAACTTGTTTTTTTCCCTCAACATGGATAGTGAATTTATGACTTTACAATAACAATAAAATCAGATGTATTCAGTAGGAGAATCAGTTCACCTGTGGGCTGAAAGGAATGTTACAGGTGCAGCTGCTCGTGTTCTTACATGCTGTGTGTTGGTTTCAGACTCATTTTCTGTCTTTTCTTTAATACTGTTAATAACTTCTCATAACCAGTCTAATATAGAGTACAGCGCCCTAAATATGGTGCTTGTGACTTGACTCATCATATATTCGTTCCCTTCCCACATGATGACTAACAAAAAGGTGGTAGCCTTTTTAATATATATAATTTTATATATATACACACACATATATATATATATATATATATATATATATATATATATATATATATATATATATATATATATATATATATATATATATAAAATATATTATAATTTTATATATATAACATATATACATATATATACAAATACATATATACATATACATATATATATATACATATGTATATGTGTGTATATATATATATATATATATATGTGTGTATATATATATATATATATATATATATATATATATATATATATATATATATGTGTGTGTGTGTGTGTGTGTGTGTGTGTGTATGTATATATATATATATATATATATATATATATATATATATATATATATATATATAATTATGCAGACAACTTCTAAAACAAATTGTAGACACATTAAAAAAAGTAATTAAGGATCAAAATTTTTAAATATTTACATTCAAAATAAATTTTTTTATTAGCTGCTTTTTCAGACTTTATATAATAAACACAGAAAAATGCACTGAACCTGCTTGTAGTGGAATAGAAAAAAGGAGGGAAAAGTTAGCTTTAAATGTAAGGGCCTGGCTCCTTTTGTGGCCCCTCCCCCGTCTCACAGTAACCTGAAACCCCTTGGGGGAGCAGCAACAGAAATATGGGAGTGTCCTGCTGCTTCACTCATTAAATATTCATCATCTGAGAGGTGCTGCTACTTCATTATCACAGCACAGCTACAATTAAAGATTTGCTTATTAGCTAAATGATGCATTGCTATCAGTCATTAAAGGGGTAGTTTACCACTAAATTAAAATTGACTCACTATTTACTCACCATTAATTGGTTCCAAACATTTATGAGTTTCTTTCTTCTGTTGAACACAAATTTATGTATTTAAAAAAAGCTGAAAACGCGTAACCATCAACTTTCACAGTAAAAAAAGAAGAAATATATGGAAGTCAATGTTTACAGATTTTCAGCATTCTTCAAAGGATATTGTTCGACACTGAAAAAACTAGCTTTAAAGGGATATTTCTCCCCCAAATTAAAATTCTTTCCTCTTTCTTACACACCCTTCAACTTGCTCAAACTTGTTACTCAACAAAAAAGGTATTTTGAAGAATGTTGACAACTTGTAACCATTGACTTCCACTATTTCCTCCTAATATGGATGTCAAAGTCTACCAGTTTACAACGTTCTGACAAATATCATTTTTGTTTGTGTGTGTGTACTTGTTTTTATATCTCATTGGGGACTTAAACCTGAATCCAGACAGACTCAAGACTTGTGTCCTGTTGGAAACCAAAATTAAAGTCTCCATGGGTAAACATGCTTATAAATCACACAGAATTAAGTATTTTAAAATGTAAAAAGCTGTTTTTTATGTGTGGGCTGAATTTAGGGGGGAATAGAATATACGGTTTGTATAGTTAGAACATTATTATGTTTATGAGATTCCCCACTGGGATATAGTGACAAGTCAGTGAGTGCGTTTGTGTGTACAGCAGAAAAACAAAACTCAATTTAAAGGTTTGAAAACATCTGAGGTTGCGATTACACTGTAAAAAATGCTGTGCTCTGTAAAAATTTACCGTAAAATAATAACAATTAAATTACAAAAATTTCCAGTAAATTTATGTAATTTAACAACTGTTATTTTATGGTACATTTCTGTAATTTAACAGCGTTATTTTTTGGTAATTTTTTGTAATTTAAAAGCAGTTATTTTACGGTAAATTTCTGTAATTTAACAGCTGTTATTTTATGGTAAATTTCTGTAATTTAAAAGATGTTATTTTACGGTAAATTCCTGTAATTTAACAGCTGTTATTTTATGGTAAATGTTTGTAATTTAACAGCGTTGTTTTACAGTAAATTTCTGTAATTTAAAAGCTGTTATTTTACGGTAAATTTCTGTAATTTAACAGCTGTTATTTTATGGTAAATGTTTGTAATTTAACAGCGTTGTTTTACGGTAAATTTCTGTAATTTAAAAGCTGTTATTTTATGGTAAATTTCTGTAATTCAACAGCTGTTATTTTATGGTAAATGTTTGTAATTTAACAGCGTTCTTTTACGGTAAATTTCTGTAATTTAACAGCTGTTATTTTATGGTAAATTTCTGTAATTTAAAAGCTGTTATTTTACGGTAAATTTCTGTAATTCAACAGCTGTTATTTTATGGTAAATGTTTGTAATTTAACAGCGTTCTTTTACGGT
>NC_141022.1:5877500-5922500 GCF_052040795.2 Danio rerio
TTCTTTTCTTCTTTAAATATTTTCCAAATTGTTTAACAGAGAAAGGAAATTTTCACAGTATGTCTGATAATATTTATTCTTCTGGAGAAAGTCTTACTTGTTTTATTTCGGCTAAAGTAAAAGCCGTTATTAATTTTTAAACACCAATTTTTAAGCTTTAAGCTTTATTTTATTAAGCTATAAGCTATATTTAAGCGATAGTAACAGCTATTAATAGCTATATTTAATATTGATACAGTCTACAGAACAAACCATCGTTATACAATAACTTGCCTAATTACCCTAACCTGCCTAGTTAACCTAACTAACCTAGTTAAGCCTTAAATGTCACTTTAAGCTGTATAGAAGTGTCTTGAAAAATATCTAGTCAAAAATTATTTACTGTCATCATGGCAAAGACAAAATAAATCAGTTATTAGAAATGAGTTATTAAAACTATTATGATTAGAAATGTGTTGAAAAAAAATCTGCTCCCTGTTAAACAGAAATTGGAGAAAAAAATAAACAGGGAGGCTAATAATTCTGACGTCAACAGTACAATTCGGCACTAATATTATACTTTCATCTTGATCTGAACACATATTTAAAGGATTTGCAGCAAACTGAACCATGAATTTAAGTCTACTAGTTATGTATAACGTATGCCATTATGATTTCTGCCATTACATAATAACAGTAAACCACTACAATTTTTTTTGTACTGCACTTCTAAAGCTACTTTTAAGCTTCTGACTGCATTTTCAGTCTTGAAGTGTGAAGAGATTTTCAGAAACACAGAGGAAATGACGAGAACTGCCTTTTCCTTTTAAAATGCTGTGTTAAAACTAAAACCCTCTAGAGAAAGTACCCTTAGTAGGTGAACTCCAATACATGTTTCACTTCCCTGCATGCACTCAATAAAATAAGGTTAGCTGTTTGTTCAAACTATCTACTTAAAATGTGTAAAAAACACAATTCTTAAGGTTTTTCTGAGGACAACCTAATTGTTTGATGTTCAATCTACTTACATTTGTAAAAATGATTAGGTTAGCTTAATCGATTTGTGTTGAGACAACATGAAGGCATTGTGTAGAACCCACCCTTTTTAGTGTACATTGATGTTTGTTCAAACTATTTATTTAAAATAAGCTGAAAACAAAATTATTGAGGTTTTTGGGGGGACAACTTTATTGTTTCATGTTCAATCCACTTAAATTTGCTAAAACTAATAAGTTAACTCAATTCCTTTATGTTGACACAAATTGATTGTGTGGAACTCAACATTTATTTTTACATTGTAGCTTTACGCTCAAATGTAATTACAGCTCATATAAGGTTAACACGTTTATAACTTTAATATGAAGTAGATCAAATCTGTATCAGTAAGGCTGGTTTATACTTCTGCCTTAAGAGATGGCTTTGACCCATGGTGCATGCCCTGCGCGGAGTCGTGCATTTATACTTCTGCATGCTGTTTTTGTTGCTCTGCAATAACACTTCCAAAACGCTAGCTGGCAGTGTGGTTTTCCTGTTACCCTGTCTCAAGTTTCTGTGCTGGTGTTTTTTTTTTATTTTTTTTTAATGCTACCTTAATATACAAGTGAATCATTAAGAGGTTGGAGCCGGCGGATGTGCAACAACTTTAATCATAAGGTAAACAGAAAACAAGTTTCCAACTAGAGCTCCTTCACAGGAATCATCATTTGTAAACACTCGCTCTATCGGGCTCATGGCTCAACAACGGCCACATTCATCACAGTTACCCAAGCCGACCAATCACAGAGCGATACGCATTGTTGCGACGTGTAGTTACATTTTTTGAGAGGTGCGTGTCAGTGTCAGACACTGCGAGAACTATGCGACTGGCTGACAGTGGAGCATACGTGTGCGCTTGATGCAGAAGTATAAATCAGCTTTTATCAGGCTTGTGTCTCCACTGCCCAGTGGTACCCTATTGGTAGACGTGGTGTACGACAAAGTAGCAGTCGACGTCATTCTTGCTTGAAGTTCACATATTGTATGAGAAGCACTTCTTGCTAAAATGCTATATATGCATAAATATACAAAAATATTGGTCACACTTTATAATAAGGTTCATTAGTTAATGTTTAGTAATGCATTTACTAACATGAACAAACAATGAACAATACATTTACTACTGTATTTGTTCATGTTAGTAAACGTTAGTTAATGAAAATACAGTAGTTCATTGTTAGTTCATGTTAACTCACGGTGCATTAACTAATGTAAACAAGCATGGACTTGGATGTTATTAATGCATTAGTAAATGTTCAATTATGATTATTAAATGCTGTACAAGTGTTGTTCATGATTAGTTCATGTTAGTAAATGCATTAACTAATGAACCTTATTGTAAAGTGTTACCAAAATATTTATGCATAAATAAACATTAATTACTAAGGATTTGAATATAGTTGCAGATCAATGATAATGCGAAATAGCCTACGTCAGCGATTATATACAATAAATAAATAAATAAAAAATTTTTGGACACACAGAGACTTAGTCTCTTAAATGTTACCACTTACAAATAAAAAAAATACCCAAAACATACATTTAGGTCTTATTTGGGTTCGATACAAACCCAAATCGTACGATACCCAACAATATGATACAGTCAGTATCAAGCCTTCACCACCACCCGTCAACATCTTGTTAGAAAGTAATTTCGTCATTAAGAGTTCATAATAGTCCAAAAGGTGATGATAATAGTTAAACATGGCAGTTTGTTCATCTTTTAGGTTGCTGAAAGAATCATTTGCTCGTTTCTGAAAGGATCGAATGTCAGAAGCACTTCAATAATCACGCGCACATTATTATTATGAGCGAAAGTTCGCCATTTCAAATACAGATGCGCAGCTTTTAGATGGCCTCATAAACAACAACAGGACACAACCGGTTCTGTTCGTCGTGTGTGGTTGTTCATCAAGATGACGACAAGGTTTGTTTGAGCTCAGGTTGACCTCGTTATTACATGTATATATTATCACGGTGTAATGTCTCGGCTGTGTTTTTAAAAATGGCGTTCCTTAGTTTTCATTCTCCTAGCTTATGCACGCGCTAGTGACGTTTCTCTGTAAACCAATAGCATTCAGCTGCACATCTCGCTCCACCTTTTGGTACTCTTTTAGTTGTGCTACCCTTTGGAAAAGGTTAAAAAAAACAGTACAGTACAGTTGCTTTTGGTGTCTTTTAAAAGTGAAAACAGAAATAAAAGCATCCCGACCTGTACCGTACCAACAATGACTCTGTATATTGAAATACAGAAATGAAAATGTAAATCGGCTGAATTTAAGCTAATTTAAATGAGCAATTTTTTCAACTTAATTTGTTTAAATTCAGCCCATATAAATCATTAGCAACCACTTATCTTAAAAATGTATGCTAAAAACACACAAAATCTTAAAATCCAGCTCACAAATGACTAAGCAAATACTTCAAGTGTGCATTTCTGCAGCTCGGCAAGGACGCCGCAGACAAACTGCAGAGCATCACGACTTTGAAGTGGGATGTAGGTCACACACACATATCTCTAGCATGAGTGCACAGTTGCAAACGTTGTGCTAACACTGCTCATAAGCTGCAGTAGCAAATGACTGCAGTGCAGGATGGAGGAGGGAAAAAAAAGCCATGCATGAAAAAAAGGCATGATCTAAGAACATCACTTTCAGAAATAGCACCGAAAGCTGCTCATAGGTGCACTGTGCTATAGGTAACTAAGATCAAGTCTAGTGTCCTGGCCAACTGCCACAGTGAATGGCCCAGATCTGTACTGCCAGCATGAGGTCAGCGTTTCCATGGAGAGGGGGACCAGCTGAGTGCTAATCTGCTGTTGTTTATGCATCGGAAGAGGAAAGGAGGGGCAGCAGAGGATTGTGGGAAGGGAAGGTGGGGGTGACAGATCCCTGCTCGGCTCACATTTGCATATTAGAGCCTCGTGCTGCAGCAGAACAAACCGGAAACAGTTCAGGATCGCTCGCAGAAAAGGAGGTCGAGACAATGGTACGGTAAATAAACACTAAAACTGCAGTAACAAAAGGTGTCATAGGCGGGCTACAAGACAAATAAAAAGAAACCACCCATTAATCACTGGTTTTTCCGCATTCAATACCAGTGGATTCTATAGGCTTGGGTAAAAATGGAGGTGAGTGCAAAACTTCATTGGCTCCACCCATTCAGTACTCTCCTCCTCCACCAGCACCACATGAATATTACCAATGGGATAATGCATTAAGCCCCTTCAAACCCCTCACGAAGAGCTCTTACTCTAATCCAGTGAGTGTCACTAAAGACCCTGTTTCCTGAGGATCAGATTGTAATGTATTTGAGTGTTTTAGTGTTGTAGACACGTTTATGCGAGCACAAAAGTCCATTTCTCTGCATTAGGACTCTGTTTATCGCCCTTGGTTTGTGAAGGATATTGCCTAATAGGAACTAGTGGCTTTGTATTTGGCGCCACCCACTGACTGAACATCCTCTTTACTGAAAATCAAAGTCTTTCCGCTGAGCTGCTCATGACGCTATTTATAGCTTTAAACATTACCTAGTGGAGCAACCTGAGAAGTGGCCAGTTTGAGGACAACATTACAAATGTATTAAACAGAGGACAACGGAAGTATTCTGAAAATACGCATTTTGGAAATTTAGTTATGAAATAAAAATACAAGAATTTGATATCAGTGATGGTTCACACAGAAAAGAAGGTGCAGTTAATTTTTACTTGCACTCAAGTGGTTCCAAACCCTTAAGAGTTTCTTCATTCTGTTGAACACTAAAGTAAATACACTACCTGACAACAGACTTGCCGCCTAAGTTTAAGGAACAACAAATAAGATCTTGATTTCTAGTTGATCATTTGGTATCAGAAGAGGCTTATATGAAAGGCAAAGGCCTCTAGATTACGTTTATTTTACCAAAATAAAATATGATCATGCCTTGATTTTTAATTATTTCATTAGGACAGTAAGGTCTGACTTTGCTTAGATAAAAGTCTTGTCACTTAACAGAAATAATGTCCAGTATAGAATATAAAGTCATGCTGCATTGGAAACAGAATGAATATTGTGTATGACTCTGAGCTTGGAGGACTGCATCCATACATCTCTGCAAATCACTTATTAATAAAGTCATCTGGAATGGCAAAGAAAGCCTTCTTGCAGGACTCCCAGAGCTCATCAAGATTCTTTGGATTCATCTTTAATGCGTCCTCCATCTTACCCCAGACATGCTCAATAATGTTCATGTCTGGTGACTGGGCTGGCCAATCCTGGAGCACCTTGACCTCTCTGAACTCAGGAACTTTGATGTGGAGGCTGAAGTATTAGGAGAGCTATCCTGCTGAAGAATTTGCCCTCTCCTGTGGTTTGTAATGTAATGGGCAGCACAAATGTCTTGATACCTCAGGCTGTTGATGTTGCCATCCACTCTGCAGATTTCTCGCACACTCCTTTAGTGAATGTAAGCCCAAACCATGATTTTTCCTTTACCAAACTTGACTGAATTCTGTGAGAATCTTGGGTCTTGGGTGATGATTGGGATGCAGCTCAACAGATGATTCATCAGAAAAATCGACCTTCTGACACTTTTCAAATAAACAAGTTATTATTAAGCGATTGTTTGTTACAACTGGGATAGACGGCAAAGCTTTTGTCAGGTAGTGTATATAGAAGAATGAAAACCTGTAACCATGGACTTCCATAATACGGAAAACAAATACTATGAAAGTCAATGTTTACAGGTTTTCAAAATATCTTATTTTGTGTTAATTAGAACAAATTCAGGTTTGAAACAAGTGAATATATCAATAAACTACTCATAATCTCAAATAATTATGCTTACAATTTAAATTATAACATATTTTTTGTTTAAATACGAAATTAACTTTCCATTAATAATAATAAACAAATAATTTATGAATTAGCCCAGAGTAAGGCTAAAATGCTAAATGTGATTGTCAATGCTGAATAAAATGAAAATCCCCCACAAATTGTCACGAAAACACATTATTTAATCAACATTACTGCAAGTATTTGTCTACAAACACATTACAAAGTTGAACCCAAAATCTGAAAATGTAGATAAATTTTAATGGTTATAATAATAATAAACCATGGGCAAAAAAATGTGATAATGTTCTGTAAACAACTAATCAGCAGCTGTTTAACTGTATGGCCTGGTCAATAACATGTTTAGATAGTGTATAAATGAATGACTGGGTATATATATATATATATATATATATATATATATATATATATATATATATATATATATATATATATTGCAAGCACTATTAGTTAACCCACTTGTTCTGAAGCTGGATTTACCGAAATTGAGTTTGAAAGAGCTGCTGAATGACAAACAAGTGCATGTACATGTATATGATGTGAATCTGTAAGGCTGCCCGGCCCGTGTCTGATCTGAGCCCCCAGCAGAAAACTGCACTGAGTAGAGACTCTGCTCACAGTCTGTTGAAGAAGAGGGCATAAACATAGTGGCTCAGCAAACACTGCTTACATATGGAATGCATATGTTCTTCATGGATGATGCTCTTCTCATTTCCCCAGTGACAGGCTGCCAGGGAAGACAAATGCAGGTATTAGCGCAGAGAGAATGGACATGCTAACATATGGACATCCAAATAAACAAAAAAAAAAATAGTTCAGGACTTAAAGCTGCAGTATGTAAGTTTTGCCTCTTTGTCACCATCTATGTTTGAAATGTGTAAGTGCATTTAAGTGTCGAAGCAAACTCTTGACGTGTTTTTTTCATGCGGTCAATAATGACTTGAAGGTGATCGCTCTGAGATAATGACAGCTGTTTCCATCATTATCAACAGATTAGATTGAAATTGAATTTAAACTGAATTTTTTTGCATAGTTAAGTAAAAACTGATTAACTAAGCTATGCAAAAACAGTTAAAATTGAAATTCGGTTTAATCAATAAATAATGACATTTAGATACTTGTTCTGCGATAAAGACAGCTGTTTTCGTCTTTTTGTAAACTAAGCTATGCAAAAACACATTTAAATTTGATTTCAGTTTAATCGGTCAATAATGACACCAAAATAATCGTTCCTCAATAATGACAGCTGTTTTCGGCACTTTTTACCAAATTTAAACTATTTTTTTTACACAGCTTATAAACTAAGCTTCACAAAAAAGGGTTTAAATTTGAATTTGGTTAAATCATTTAATGACATTGAGATACTTGTTCTGCGATAACGACAGCTGTTTTTGTCATTATTGATTGATTAAACCGAACAAGATTTTTTTTTTTTTTTTTGCATAGCTTATCACTTTTTAGTAAACTAAGCTAAGCAAAAGCGGTTTAAATTTGAATTCGGTTTAATTGATCAATAATGACATCCAGATAGTCCTTCTGAAATAATGACTGCTGTTTTCATCATTATTGACCAATTAAACCGAATTAGAATGTAAACAATTATTTTGCATAGATTATCAGTTTTAAATTAACCATGCTACGTAAAAAACGGTTAATTTTTATTCGGTTTAATCGGTCAAATTTGACATCAAGATAACTTTTACAATACAATGACCGCTGTTCTCGTCACTATTGACCAATGAAACAATTTAAATAGAGATTTTTTTGCATAGCTTATCAGCTTTTAATATACTAAGCTACGCAAAAAAACGGTTTAAATTTTAAAAACATTTAATCGGTCAACGGTGACATCGAGATAATTGTTCCATGATAATGACAGCTGTTTTTGTTATTATTGACCGTTTAAACCGAATTCAAATTTAAACATTTTTTTGCATAGCTTATCAGTTTTAAGTAAACTAAGCTACGCAAAAAAAGCTATTTAAATTTCAATTGGGTTAAATCGATCAATAATGACATCAAGATAACCTTCCTGCGATATTTGACAGCTGTTTTTGTCATTATTGACAGATTAAATCGATTTAGAATTTATGCAATTTATTATAGCTTATCAGTTTTTAGTAAACTAAGCTACACAAAAATGTTTTACAATTGAATTAATTTAATCGGTCTATAATGACATTGTGATAATAGTTCTGCGATAACATCGGTTTTCGTCATTGACCAATTAAACCGAATTGGATTTTAAACAGATTTTCTTGCTAAGTTTTAGTGTGTAGTAAATTTTGCTCCATCTAATTGCACATGCTGTAGGATAGAACCAGCTTTACTGACAAAAAGAGCATGAAATTCGCCTCTATTAAAAATCACCCAGCTCTAAAGGCAAGTTCAAACCAGTGTTGGGCAGTAGCGTCGCTACTATTAGTAATGCTACTAACTTAACTACATTTCTCAGTAGCGTGGCTACATTCCAAGTCAAATAGCTTTTCAGTAGCGCAGCTACTTTTGCAAAGTAGCTTTTAGCTTAGCTTGCTACATTTGCCTGGGAGTAGCTTTTAGTGTAGGTAGGCTACATTTTAATTAGTGTAACTAATAGGTAAACTCACTACATTTTCCAAGTAGCTTGCCCAACCCTGGTGCAAACAAACATACACAACAATGCCAGAGGTGATAGTATTGCTGCGGTGTGCTTCATATTACAACCTAAATCAGAGATATCTCAAAATATGTGAAACTAGTCTTAGACTCTTTTCACTGCTCTCAGATCAGAAAACGACACACTTAATGAGGAAACCTTCCTGTTTGTAAGTGCAGCCGGGAATGCGAGATGTAACAAACACTGGCTAGGATCTTACTTGTTAAAGGAGCTGTCCTGGAGGTTCAGAACCAGGCTGTCTGCACTTAGGTACACCTTGTTCTGAGAAGCTGCCACCTGGTGATAAGATACACGCAGATTCTGAGTAAAGGGCTTTGCTTTAACATAAATAGCATAACAGCATCCTATATACTGAAGAAACAGTTAAGACAGAGATGCACAGTAACAAAGCTCCATGATCCTACTCATTTTCAGCAGGAAACCTCGGGCGACATGAGTGAAAGTGACTGTTGCAGAGAGCATGTGGGAGTGTGAAGAGGCACAAAGCAAAGTGTAACTCAGAAATGAGCATCATTTTTGAGTGAAAACCAATAGGAGTAAAGAGTGTGTTAGTGGAACTTGTTATCATTCACCTTTCAAGCACATATCAGCAATTCCAGAGCTATGGATGTGACTTTTGCAGTAAACTTGAAACAAATTCACAGTGAACGTACATGTTTAACAGTACATTGAATTATTTGTTTTTATATAAATTTATAAATAGGAAATGTCTCAATTTGTGAATGTGTTTAATGTTTTGGATACACAAAACAGATTCACAAATTGACACATTTCGTATTTATGAATTTAAAATAACATTAAACAAACATGCGTTATGGATCTGACCAAATAAGTATGCAAGTTTATATCACACTTTGTAAAAATGAATTAAACTGCAAAACACAAATGAACTAACACTAATTAAAAGGATAAGAGTTGTCTCCCTGTAGACGAACATAGATTTTGTTTTACATTTATTAGGAAAAAGCTTCAATATGGATGTGACATCTATCCTCTATGGATGCGACAGATGGTATATTGTTTTTTTAAGTTGCATACAAGAGTTAAGATCACAAGATAATCAAGTCGTGATCACGACAAAATGAGAGAATTTTTTTTTTTTTTTGTGGGCCTCTTAGGACTTCCGTACATGCATGCTATTTCAAAACTTTTTACTTTGGATGCGATAAATTAATTAATTGTGATTAATATTTTCCCAGTACTAATATAGGTATAAAAAAAAATAATAAAAACAAAAAAATTGCAGTAAATCGAAATATTGCAGATTTTTTCAATACTGTGCAGCTTCACTACCAAATAATCGATGCCACAAATTTTAAACTCGACCCATGTCCAAGACAAGTTTTGGTTTCAAACCGGTTTAAATGGGTGAATTTAAAAAAAAACAGTTGCATTGCCTTGCCTTAATGGTCATCAGCATCTTAAAGTTTTTAATATTTAGAAAAAAAATGCATGTACATTTATATGTATTTACATATGTTTTAGATCATCTTTGTATGCGAGTTGTTTGTAATGCAGTGCAAGGGGGCAGGAGTGTAAATTTGACATTGTTCTCTTTTCTAGTTCCCATTATTAGTCTCACACAATTTTTTTCCTTTTTCTTTTATTATTGTAAAAAAAATACAAATTTCACTCTCTCATTGACTGCACTCCAAGTTTATTGTAAATGTAAAAAAGATCCAGTATATGAACATCTGTTAATAATAATAATAATAATAATAATAATAATATTGTAAAATCCAACCAGTGAGTTTTGCCTGAATTGTAACTTACCGTTTTGGCAATATTTTGTGCTGCTCTGATGCGTCTGAGTTTCAGGTAACCCGGGTTCTTCGTAACAGCTTGACCCAACTAGAGTGCACAAACACACACAATAAAAACAAGTCACTCTGTACCCTTGGCTGGCCCCTTTGTTTGCCGTCAGCAGACAGCCATTGACCTGTGGCCCATTTTAGAAACAGAATTGCATCATATCAGCAGGAAAGAGTCCAACTGCAAAGTCATTTCTGAAGACACGGTTAGTGTAAACGCTGAAACATATAGTTGAATCCAGAATTATTAGCCCTCCTGAATATTTTTCCCCAATTTCTATTTAACAGAAAGAAGATTTTTTTAAAACACATTTCTACACAGTTTTAATAACTTATTTCTAATAACCGATTTCTTTTATCTTTGTCATGATGACAGTACATAATGTTTGACTAGATATTTTTCAAATACAGTGGTCTCTCGCTGTAACGTGGTTCACCTTTCGCGGATTTTTTTAGAACAATTTAACATGTTTTTTTTTTTTTTTTTACAGCGCATTGTTTTTTGCATCCTGACTGGCTGTAGACCACAGTCAATCAATCTCCTCCGTGTCTCCTGTACAGTAAAGAATGCGTTCAGATAGCCAAATTAACATAAATCTTTGATCGCTAGCAGAGTGAGTTCCGACAAGGATGCAAAAAAAAAAAAATTGTAAGATCATCGTAAAGGGGGCCGCACACCAGACGCGCTGCACCACGCAGCGCCATGTATTTTAGAATTGTAAACATAGGATTATATCAGGATACACACACCGGTGCCACAAGTTGGCGGCTGTCTGCGGTGCTCAGCTACAACTAAGGACACTGTTTTTATTTCTGCCGCACCACACAGCGCATCTGAATAATCCTTTTAAATAATATGTGAATGTGCACGTGCGGATCCAGTGTGCAACCTCCTTAAGGATGGAGTCTGCTTTGGCTTTGTGGATCAGTGACTGCAGGAAAAAAATATTATGCTGGATGCCATCATTTCACACAAAAAAGCTAAAAAGCTTTAGCAACCTTTTGCTGACAGCGATGAACGTTTGCGCCTGACAACACATTTTGATCTTTGGTGTTCTTCTATAATACTGGACTTAATTTCCAAGGAAAGTTTGAACTTTAAGAGTGTTTAAACAAGAGAAAACTGTGAAAATGTTATGTCTGTCTGAGAAAAGTTTATAGAGTGTGTAGTGAGAGGTTTTACAGCCTTAAAACATGTAGAATAATTCTGAAAATTGGTTATTTTTAGAATGCAACTGCAAAATACCAGTGTATAGCCACACAGTAGGACCATTATAAATACTCAAACTACTGTAATTGAGTGGTTTTTCTCAGGAATTGTAATTTACCGAGTAGTTTTATAAATGTGTACTTTTACTTTCCCTTGAGTACATTTTTAGTGCAGTATTGGTACTTTTACTCCACTACTTTCCTTCAACCTGCAGCCACTACTTCATTTTTTTCTTGTCTATAGGGATTAGAAAAATCAGTCCTGAGATTCCCGTCCAATCAAATCGCACATAGGTAAATTGCATCATAATAATAACTACCTCAAGACATGGGCGATTTATAAATGCAGCAAACTGTTTGGAAGCATTAAAAAGTGTCCAAGAAGATGTTCAAAATCTTTACACACATTGACCCAGAGACTGTTTAGATGCATGTCACTGATGAGAAGATGACGGATGTTTACTGTATGATGACGAATATTGCCTTAAACACCCAGCAGGCATAAGATGTCACCATGATGTCAGACTGACATTGTACCCTAACGTCATGGAGAAGTTGCATTTTGTTTGGAAATAAAAATAGTGTTGACGTCAGAACCATTGTCCAAAGCTCAACCTAAAATCAACCGAAAATCAAGGTCTAATGATGTTACAGCTTGATGTTGTGTGGACATTACCACTATGACGTCTATCAGATGTTGGATTTTGGTTGCGATACCTGACGAATAAGTGTCAGTATTTGACGTCAATATGACGTTGGTTTAAGATGTTGGCTCAATGTTGGGTTTTGGCCACTTTGTAACAACCTAAAATCAACGTCATTTGACATCGTTATTGGACATCAAAACAACATTGTACTTAGACGCTGGCTAGACTTGAATTTTGGTCACCTGACAAATAAGACTTTCTCCAGAAGAAAACACATTATATGAAATACTGTGAGAAATTCCTTGCTCTGTCAAACATATACTGGAAAATATTTGAAAAAGAATAAAAAAACTCGAAGAGCGAATCATTTTGACTTCAATTGTAGCTCATTTACATCAACATCAAACTACAAATCACAAACCAAAGTGTGTTTTGGTTGCTGATAGCTTGTTGAGAATGAGTGCTCAAAACTCAACCGACTGACGGTGGCTTAATTAGCACAGAAGCAGCACTCGTTAATTATATTCGATAATTGCAGTCATTTACCACTCACAGATCCAGAGCATAATAACAGCGAATAATAATTATATGAAACCAAGTGTTTGTGGACGCAAACAGTGCGTCTGGGATGTAACCACGGAAACGCCTTACAGTGTGAATGAAAGCGAGAGATGGTTTCAGTGATGGTCAACGTGTTTGTTTGTTGAATGGGTATGAAATCAGCGGCGTCAACATACCATTTTAGCAGCCTCAGCTTCACCTTCAGCCTGGATAATCTTCTGTCTCTGGTCCTGCTTGGCCTTCTCTACGAAGAACTGAGCCCTCTGCGCCTCCTGCTGGGCTACAGATCAACAAGAGACACGTTATTTAGGAGAAAAAGCTCTCACAATGGGACAGCAGTTGGCATTACTCTCCATCATCAGTCCCACCAAACATCTGTTCATTTTCTAAAAGATGAAAATAATTATGTTTAGTTCTTAAAGAAACAGTGCTGTGCAAGTAGTGTGGTTTAGGTAAATGGAAAATATTGACTAATTAAAACAAATTAGAGAATGACAAGAGTGCCCTCTAGTGGACACACACTGGGAAATACCAGTGATAAATAAACACGTTAGTATTGGTGGATTACAAGGACTCTCCATAGGCATATTGTCGTTTATACAGTAAAACAAACACTTATTATAGAGACCTACTCCACCCTTTACCCTAAACTCTCAGGAAATCTGTATCAATTCAAATGTCCTCATTAAGCATGCGCTGTTTTGATTTATGGAGGACACAGTAAACCTACTTAATCGAGGCATACCCATGTCATTAATCAAATTTCTGTCCTTGCAAACCACCACAACCAGTCCACACACACCTGTGAAATTTTATTTAATTTAAATATTTCCCATGTGCTCTTTAAAAAAAAAGATATATTTTTTACCATTTTATTCCATGTTTTAATAACTAATGTGTCTTTGCCATGATGATAGTACGTAATGTTTAACTCGTTATTTAAATATTTTAAGTTTATTAAAACATTGCTTACATTATTTCAGCAAAAGTGATAGAAATAAGACTTATTCCAGAAAATAAAAATAAATAAAAAGAATATAATAAACAGAAGGGCATTTACTATACATATGCACATACATACATATGCATCCATATACACATACATACATATGCATCCATATACACATACATACATATGCATCCATATACACATACATACACATACATACATATGCATCCATATACACATACATACATATGCATCCATATACACATACATACATATGCATCCATATACACATACATACATATGCATCCATAAATATATATATATTATGCTACTAATTTTTATATAAAATAGTAGCATTTAAGCAATAATAAAATGGTAAACTTATACAAAATGGTCACTTTGTCTTAATTTAAAAACTTGACCAAACAAGAAGAAACTTTCAACATTATTTATTATATACATACACAGTGCTCAGCGTATACACCCCTCACAAATATATCAATTAAATTCGGATTTTTAATAGGAAGATTTACAATATTATATTTGTTAATATACATTAGATTAATCAGTACTGAGGCCAAATCTGAAGGTAATCTAAAAAAATAAACTTACGATAACTCCAATTGTTCTATCATTTTTTTAAGCTCCCTGTAACAGGGGAACCCAATCCTGTTCCTGCAGATCTACATTCCTGCAGAGTTCAGCTCCAACCCTGATAAAAACAACTACACCAACTAAAGCTGCGGTCACACTGGGCTTTTCCTCCCATGGACATCTATTCATACGCACGCGAATGCGTCAGACCGGAAACGTAAGGTCATGCGTCGTTTCACAGGTGGCTGCGGCACAAACTTCAAACTTGGTGAACCCTGACCTGCGAAATTGCAACACTTGACTGTGTGAGACCAATCGAGGATCAAAACATGACCTCTCTGGACAGAAATTTCAAGAACATTTTTTTTATGTCTACATATACATGGTAAATATTAAGAAAAGCAATGACGTCACAAGTTTTCTTTCTTTTTTTTTTATTGAACACAAAAAATATAATTTAATACCACCTATATTACTGAAACAAGTGAAGTGTGAGTAAATAGTGAGTACATTTTAATCTGAGTAAACTGTCCCTTTATGGCTTGTGACTGTGTGAACATTTCAATATTTCACATATTAAAACATCCAATTACAAGAAAGTTTTTGTAACTTTAATAAAGATGTAATAATATACAATGAAGACGATGCAGTGTTGATTATTCATTATCTGTACCCGAGTAGTGAATACCTGAAAACTAGAATTCACTTTTGTCTGTACTATATTTTATTTATCTATGCTGCTTGTAATTTATTTGTTATCTATTATTCAAGATTCACTCCCAAACAAAATCCCCCCAATCTATCCAAATAAACCGGTTAAATCATCTGGTGAAATTGTATTCACATAGCAATCGCAAAAAAAAGTCCTCGGTCACAACTTAAACTGAAAGGAGATAGAGCTTTGCAGTCGCTGCTGCACGTTTGTGGAACCAGCTGCCACCGGACATTACGAGTGCTTCTTCTTTCTCTATTTTTAAGTCTAGACTTAAGACACATTTTTATTCTAATGCCTTCCCAAGCTTTTAATCTTTATTGTGCTTTGTTGCAGTAATACTATTATTCCTATTTTTACTTTTATTGTTATTTTACTGTTGTAGAATATGAGCTATTGTTTTGTTTAGCACTTTGGTCAGTGCCAAACTAAAGTTAAATGTGCTTTAAAGATAAACTTTACTTACTTACTTACAATATATATCACAGAAATACAAAATAACGTCAGATTTTGTCAGATGTCAGATTTTTTTCAATACCCCATGAGCCCTAATTCAACTATACAGATATTTGTTCAACTAATTTCCATGACTTTTCCAAAACTTTGTGGGTTTTTCTGTTTTTCCAAAACTTTTCCAGGCCTAAAACATGCCCTGTTAAAATTTCATGACTTTTCCAGGTTTTCCATGACTGTATGAACCATGTTATATACACTGTGTTTCTGATTACACAAGACATATTTCCGCAGTAGTACCTACCGACTTGTTTGGCCTCCACAGCAGCTGTGTATTCTTTGCTGAAGCTGAGCTCAGTGATAGCCACGTCATCCAGGATGATGTTAAAGTCTTTAGCCCTCTCGATCAGATCTCGCCTTATGAGCAGTGACACCTGGCCACCAAAATAAAACAACAAACTCATTTCACTAAGCTGATTTTCCCGGTAACTGAGCACATTATTCATACCAGGAGTCGTCATTCAGACACAATGAAGTCTAAAAGTTAAAACGGCACAAGTTTGTGTAAAAATCAACCATCATTTGACAATATTTCAAAGAGCTTCACAGCACCATCAAGAATATGATGAAATAGTTATACAATGTTTTAATTTAAAATTAATTTATAGACTTGAGACCAAAAAAGAAGAAACTTCGACATTGTTTATTTTATTCAGTTAGTCTCAGCTGTCATTTTGAAGCATTAGAATAAATAACAACTCTGTGACTAAATGTCTGAGCTCCTTACCGTCTGCTAAGAGTTAATCATTGCTGTCTCAAACCAGGCTTAGGCCTAAGAAGCTACTGAATCTGATGGCGTTTAGGTCAAAGGACACGGGGCGAAGGTGAGTGTGAAAGTTCAGACTGGCTAAAATAGAATGCAAATTAAAAATGCTGTATGTGAGTTTTCGACTCTTCTAAAACATAAAAATACTATAAAATTTTCAGAAACATGCTAAGTGGACATACTTGTTTGTCTGAAAAATGATGCTAATGTCAGATATTCTCCTTTAAAAATAAGCATTCTGTGTCAAAACATCTGTCTTTGCTTTGGTCTCTATAACCGGCCCACTGCCAGATTACCCAATTATATTTCATCACCCTGGTTGTCTTGGTAAAAAATACAGTGCATTTAATTTTAAGTCATTTAGGCGGTCTTACTATAAGCGGGAGCGGACAAAAATGCCTCCGAAATGAGACACAGATTCAGAGTCATAAAATTCCACATGAGGAGGTTATTTAGCAAAAAATATAAGTTTACACATGTAAACATTAGCAGGCATCGCCAGGCATGCTTGCTCCTGTTGGGGTCATTAATCTGGCAAACAAGAAAAAAAAAACACTTTCCAATATTTTGAATTCGGACTGCAATGGCTAGTTCAACCACTAGGTGTCAATCCTACAAACTGCACTGTAATGCACAAAAATTGGCTAGGGCTGAAAGTTTTAATCAAACAATATGATTTAATCGATTACAAAAAAATTATTGATTAAATTTGTAGTAATCAATGCTTTAAGAAAAATACATATAATCATAGAAAATAGCAAATGGAAATTCAATAGCAATACAAGTTTATTTTGCAACAATGTAATATATATATATATATATATATATATATATATATATATATATATATATATATATATATATATATATATATATATAAATAAACACACACACAATTGTTCTGTCTGGTTCTTGAATCTGATGCCATGCAACATTCTGACAGTAAAAGCACTCGTAAAACCTCTTCACCCTTGTGCATTACTCCGCCCACATACAGCAACCATCAAAAGACACTCTATAGTTTGACAAATATTGCAGCTGCAGGACAACATAATGTACTTTTGAGGCTTTGTAGGTGAAAATGCAGTTATTTAAATTGCAACAATGCCCTTTATTTATAAGGATAGTGCTTATTTTCAAATATTGCTAATTTCTGAGAGAGAGAATTAGCCTGTCATTGATCAGACCAAAGACAGTTGACGATGTCCATCAACAGACACCACATAAGCACTTAAAGGAGAGGGGAATAACCCAGCGTAATTTTAAACTATAGCTGATCAAATCATTATAAAACTGGTAAGTGGCTTTCCAAGTCAATCTCTCTCTTTTGGATGTTGTAGTGCTGTATTTATACCGTAATAATTGTAGTGTGCTAAGTGTGAGATGGGACTCATCTTAAAGTCTTAAAACCGGATATGTAACCGGCCTCCTGTTTTTGCTACTGCAGATTAGTTCACTAAACAGAAAGAAAGAAAAAATGCCCGCATGTGTTTAATGTTTTTCCGTATCACAAACACAATTTGTAGTAATCAATGCCTTAAGAAAAATACATATAATCATAGAAAATATTCATCACTTCTTGTTTGTATAATGTTAATTTGATTAGCTTTAGTACACTAATGTAATTTTACATTAGCAAATTTTCAATAGCAATACAAGTTTATTTTGCAACATATATATGTAAATGTGTATGTACTATATATATATATATATATATATATATATATATATATATATATATATATATATATAAATAAACGCACACAATTGTTCTGTCTGGTTCTTGAATCTGATTGGCTGATAGCCGTGCAATATTCTGCCAGTAAAAGAACTCGTCTAGCCTCTTCACCCTTGTGTATTACTCCGCCCACATACAGCAACAAGCAAAGGACACTCTACAGTTTGACAATATTGCAGCTGTTGGACAACATTATGTACTTTTAAGGCTTTTTAGGTAAGAATGTAGTTGTTTAGATTTAAACTATGCAGTTTATTTCTAAGGATAGTGCCTATTTTAAAATATTTATAATTTTTGAGAAACAGCGCGTCAGCGGCCATTAGCCTGTCATTGATCAGACCAAAGACAGTTGACGATGTCCATCAACAGACACCACATAAGCACTTAAAGGAGAGGGGAATAACCCAGCATAATTTTAAACTACAGCTGATCAAATCATTATAAAACTGGTAAGTGGCTTTCCAAGTCAATCTCTCTTTTTTGGATGTTGTAGTGCTGTATTTATACCGTAATAATTGTAGTGTGTTAAGTGTGAGATGGGACTCATCTTAAAGTCTTAAAACCGGATATGTAACCGGTCTCCTGTTTTCGCTACAGCAGATTAGTTCACTAAACAGAAAGAAAAAAAAAATGCCCGCATGTGTTTGATGTTTTTCCATATCACAAACACAACATTAATCTAGTAGTGATTGCGTTGCTTTGGTTTTTTGGGGTTAATTATTGTGATCTCCCAATGGCAGCAAAGAAATACTAGGAAATCTCTGTAGACTGATGACATTTCATGGGGTTCAGCATTGTAATCTGTCGGCAAAATCACATGTATTGTCATCAATTTAAACATTAAGCAAGATAATCATTCAAACACTAGCTCTCTCCGTGTTTGATTATCTTTTGTATACACAATTATGCCATCGAACTGTTGTATAAACGCAATATCACACTCGTAGCAGTGCGATGTGACTATATCGTACAATGCATGCCTCCCAACAGTACCGATATACAGCTACATCGCAATGCTACACGTATAACATATTCATATATGTGATTGGCTTTTATAGACTTTTACCTGCTCCATTGCATTTCAGTCAAAAGATCTTTAAAGAAAATGGTAAAAGGTTATCCGATGAATCGATCGAATACAGTGGTAGATTAATAAATTATTGAAATAATAAATAACCCGCTGTGGTGCCGTGTCGCTTTTTATAGGCTGTCTGTGGCGACTAGGCATATTGAATCGCTATACATTTTACATTCTTCCTTGGCCCAATATATACCTGCTATATGTATAGAAAAATGCTAATATGATTATTATTAATAATAAGTAATATATAATAATTATTAATATATAATAATAAAAAACACTATCAGTAGTTGGCAAATATATTGGGTGCATTTATTTCCAGTTCTGACTCAGAAAGAGTCACCACAAACCTCACCGCATGTCACTGCTCCAGACTGTACCTGAGCTCTCTGTGTGATCAGCTGGGAGGCGTTAAACTTGGCCACGACGCTCTTGAGCACTTCGTTGACGATGGAAGGAAGCACACGCTCATCGTAGTCCTTCCCCAGCTGCTGGTACATGATTGGCAATTGGGAGGCAACCGGGCGAGACAACACACGTAGACCAATGTTTACCATCTGAAGATCTGCGATGGGCAGAAGACAAAAGTGTATCGACTTTCAAGTGTTGACAAAATAATTAACAGAATAAAATCTTTTGTTTAAAGTCATTTCTTTTGAAATATATTGAAGGATATGTGCAGATAAGGGCAACGCGATGGCTCAGTGGTTAGCACTGTCATCTCACAGCAAGGTCACTGGTTTGAGTCCCAGCTAGGCCAGTTGGTATTTCATGTATTTCATTTCATTTCATGTTCTCCTTGTGTTGGCGTGGGTTTACGTCGGGTGCTCCGTTTTCCCCCACACAGGATATGCGCTATAGGTGAACTGAATAAACTAAATTGGCCGTAGTGTATGTTTGTGCATCCGAGCATGTATGGGTGTATCCCAGTACTGGGTTGCAGCTTTAAGGGTTTCCGCTGTGTAAAACGTATGCTGGATAAGTTGGAAATTCATTCCACTGTGGTGACCCCTGATGAATAAAGGGACTAAGCCGAAAAATTTATCAATGAAAAGATGAGTGTAGAATGTGTAGATAACAATATTCTGGGGGAAATTAGTTATTTCTTTTGGGAAAATTATCAGAATACTGGTGAAACTTTTAAAAGGTAAAGCTCTGGCAGACATAAAAAAAAGTTAGTGAAAGTGTTATTGATGAAGGTAATGGATAAATCAAGTGACACAGGCTTTTGGGACTTTATCGTGTAAATGTTTAACATGCAAATAAAATGCAGGGTTGGGTATCGTTTGGGGTTATTTCGATACTGGTGCTAAATCGATACTTTTAAAACAATACCGGTGCCAAAACAAAATTATTTGACAAAATATTTATATTTTAATCATTATAATTGATAACAATATCAATATAATACAATTGATAACAATATAATAAAGTTATTATAATTAATAACAATAAAGATATATATTTATAATAAGTTTAGAGTAAACATCAATTCATATTTTATATATTAGAATATACTCTTGTAAAGCATCTGCTGCATGTTGGTGTGTCAGAATCCTTGCTTGCAAAATATAGCCATACTTCAGAATGCTTAGTTCAAGCAAATTAGATATATGCGATCATGCATGTTGATGAAGGGAGTCGCTCACCGCATGCATCGTACTTTGCCTTGTATAAGCAACAAGAACAAACGCCTGACATCGCTGACGGTGTCCGTATACCTCAAAACGGTTTAGTATTAAATATTTAGAGATGGTGTGACACAACGCATACTAGAGTGTGCCTTTGATGCACCCCTTGATGCTTCTTACGTTCTTGTCGCAGCACTAGTGGCACTGGAATTAGGCCCCGAAATTCATACTTCACTTCCTAATCTGCAATTGCCTCTCTGAATATCACACTAACTGTACCCAAAAAAAAAATAAAAATAAATACTACTAATACTTTCCTTCTTAGACTTTACAGACCTGAAACTTGCCTACAGCACTTATTCATTGTTGCTCTTAGTTGTGTAAGTTGCTTCCTTGTCCTCATTTGTAAGTCGCTTTGGATAAAAGCGTCTGCTAAATGACTAAATGTAAATAGGCTGGTTCGGTGCAAACCGGTTACAAACGTGCCATAATGGCATCGGGTTTCGGTACCCGACCCTAATAAAATGTCAGCATGAATTGTTACCTTTGCTTCCAGTGAGAGAGGAAATCTTCCTGGGCCTGGCTCGGATATCATAGATAATAGGATACTGGAACCACGGCATCCTAAATGTAAGAAAGACTTCTTAAAGAGGAGTTTATTGCAAAATTGACATCACTTGCTCATGTTGTTCTGATATTTCTCATATTGTTTTTCTTTCTTGTAAACAATAAAAAAAAAAATGTTACAGTAGAAAGCATGCCTGAAATGCTTTTTTGTTTTATTTAAAATGGTCAACAATACAAATCCCAAATATATCAAAAGTCATATAATAACTCGCATTTTTGATTACTAATATGCTTTTAAACAGTTAAAAATACTTAATAGGATTTATGAGCTGATGGGAAAATTTAATTGTGGACACTACATGGACTTATTTTATCACTTGTTTGTATTTGTTTGTATTTACAAGAAAACAAGAAACTGTCAAATATCATCTCCTATATATTTACAAACAGAAAAATGGTGGTATCAAATTAAGAACATGCTAAAATAAACGTTGCCATCAAATGTTACTGTACCACTATTATAATGAAAGATAATGGCTTGTACAGTGCAAGTGGTTGCTAGTGATGTACCTGAAGTGCAATCCTTCTGCAAGTACAGTGTCCATCTGCATCCCTCCGATTCTGCTGAAGATAACGGCTCTCTGACCACCCTCCACTACACGGAACATAATT
The DNA here is from genome assembly GCF_052040795.2 of Danio rerio. NCBI lineage: Eukaryota > Metazoa > Chordata > Actinopteri > Cypriniformes > Danionidae > Danio > Danio rerio. Next base: position 5,899,454 of record NC_141022.1, read on the forward strand.
AGTTTTTAAAATCAAAACAAAGCGTAGATATTCTTATTAATTTTGGGGTAAAATGTATTATTTGATTGCCACTGAATTGTGAGTAAATGGTGAGAAAATGTTTATTTTTGGGCGAACTATCCCTTTAAAACAGCCCCTCATTTCTGCGTAATCCTCCTTTATCATTCAGCATGGTGATTTACCTGTATATGTGGCTTCTTTGACCCCATAGGCGAGGGCTCCAGCTCCAATGAGCAGCTTCACACCCAAACCAGCGCCTCGAGGACCAGAGCCCATTCTGCTGGCAATCTGCCTGAGCTGCTGCAAAAAATTCTGACACAAACACAAATATAATTGCACTCTAGAAATACAGTATTTCCCCCTAGCATTACGTTATTGGGATTTTATAACACGCATGTCATATATTTGCAAAATATTTAATACAAGTTATTATTTTAAAGATTGTCTTGAGCATCTGATTTTTTTCTCATTGCTGACGTGCTTCCATTTTCTCTATCTCATTCAAGGTGACTTCATGCGAGGTATTGTTTTATAAGTAAAACAGTGTAAATAAGTACAAGTAAAAAGGCAGGTTATTTTACCAGCGATGAGGAACAATAATGGTAGCCTATTACATATTTTAAAGAAAATATCTTGATATTAAAACGTAAACAAGCTGGACCACAACAGATCCTATCAATGTCATAACAAATGCTCAAAAAATGTAGCCTAGTTTACAGCAAGCGACACGTTTTTAGTGAGATTGTGTCGTCTGTCATTTACAGTAGGCATACGTTATTTTTACTAAAGAAGATATATTATCGAGTTTATGATTGTCGGAACTATAGAAATTGTATTATGTTTAAAAAAAAAAAAAAACGGCATAGTAACGGATCGGATCTGTATTGTTGGGCTGCTCGATTATGGGAAAAATCATAATCACGATTATTTTGGTCATAATTGTACTCACGATTACTCAAAACGATTATCAGTTGAAGTCAAAATTATTCTCCCATCTGTGAATTTATTTTTATATATAAATATTTCCCAAATTATGTTTAACAGAGGATTTTTTACAGCATTTCCAATAATATTTTTTCTTCTGGAGAAAGGCTTATTTGTTTTATTTCAGCTACAATAAAAGCAGGTTTAAATATTTTAAAATCTATTTTAATAGCTCGATATTATTAGTCCCCTCAAGCAATATTTATTTTTGATTGTCTGCAGAAGAAACTACTGTTATACAATGAACTGCCTATTTACCCTAATTAAGCCTTTGAATGTGACTTTAAGCTGAATATTAGCACTTAAATAAAAAATCTAGTAAATATAATGTGCTGTCATCATAGCAAAAATAAAATAAATCAGTTATTAGAAATGAGTAATTAAATATGTTATGTTTAAACTGTGCTTTAAGCATCTTCACTGTATTTTTGATTTTATTATTAATTAATAATAAAAACAGTCGGCAACAGCAGGTGTATCGGACGCTGTCACTAAGAATAGTGCGGCTCTGATATGGTTTCTCTTTCACGTGTCTTTTGATTCTCAACTTGTTAGTTTATTACATAAATGAGGGTTAATATGAATAATCACTAAACACTGCGCTCTGAAACAAATGTGCATGTATTTAACCATTAAAGCGCTCACATTAAGATGGCGTTAGATGTGTGTTCTGCTGTCTGAGGCTAAGCGCGGCGCGCGCAAGCAAACACACACACACACACTACCTGTCCAAGGCTAAGCGCGGTGAGCACACACATAACAGCCCATGCTCTTTCGCGCTTTTAAAAATATGAATGATGCGCATCCCGTGCTGCAAAAGTTACATTACAGCACATGCTTTTAGTCATTTTCACGTGGAACTGAGCTTTGCAGAGCCACATGAGTACAACTGGAAAGGGGGCGGTATGTGATGGAATAATCGTTTATCTCGATTAATGGTTTTTCATAATCGTTAAAAGCCAAAATCGAAATCAGATTTTCAATTAATTACACAGCCCTACTGTATTGGTCGATACTCAAGAGTTTTTGGTATCGGGATCAGTTACAAAAAAAATGGTATCGGTGCATCCCTAAACTATGGTTGAGCTTCCTTCATGGCACCTAAAATCCAGAATTTGTGCAAACTAGACAAACTAGCTTCATAGTACAGGCCCTGGGTCTGTGGTTTGTTCAAACAAAATAGCCTCATGTTATTTATCATATTTACATGGCGGCATGTCATTTCTGGCTGCTCTCTGCATGATTGCATGGTGAAATTAGGGCTGCTTGATTATGGGAAAATTGTTATCATGATTATTTTAGCAGTGATCCACACAACCAAAACGTTTTTATATATACAGTGCTCAGCAGAAATGAGCACACCCCTCACAGACCTCTCTTTTAAATATTTTTTTCTATATATTTGTGCATATTCATTAGATTAGTCAGTACCAAAGCTGAAACTAGAAATATTCTAAGATAAATAATAAAAATTTAAGAGAACAGTCCAAAAATGAGCAAGGCCAAATAATAAAAAATCTAATAAAAAGGACAAATCAAACGAAACAAACCAGGGTTCAATGCTAAGGATTTTTTCTACTGGTCTGATCGGGCCAGTGGTTCAGATTTTTACTTGCCCTGCCAAAATTTTCACTGGCCCCACCAAAAAAAAGGGAAGTTAATAGCTATTTTTAGCCACATATTTTAAATAAAGTGTCAAAAATAAAGTCTGTAGAATTTCAATACTTTAAAAAAATGTAAATAAAAGTGTTATGCAAGCAAAAAGAGCAGGATGGAAAATGTGGGGGTATTTTATTGCGGTTTGAAATTATTTAACAAAAGGTGGCTGACTTGTCAAACTGACGGAAAACTGTGCAAAGCATCACTTCATTTTTATTTTGTCGTGTTGTTCCCACGTAAATGTCTACTTTCAAGAAGTTAGAAACAGACATTTTCTTTTAGCCTTATAATTTGATGTTGCCGCCATGTTGCTGTTTCTTTGCTGTACTGATTGTTACCAGGTTACGGAAAAAAATAGCATGCTCAATCAGATAAGAGGAACCGGAAAGCAATATAGTGTTTACGACATCACTGAGAAGGTAGTGTTTAAAGACTTAAAACAAACTTAAAATGCACGCAATTGACAAATAGTCAGACAAATTAAATGTAAGTGACAAGGCAGCACTATCCCAGTCGGGCCAGTAATGATCCTGTCTACTGTCCCAAGTGTCTCTCACGCTGGCCCTGGGCCACCGGGCAGTCCTTATTGTTGAGCCCTGCAAACATAAGTTAAATTTTGTGGTCTGTAATTATTTATTCTACTTATTTTTGCAATAACTTGTTTGAATTTAGTGGCGCAGTGAGTAGCACTGTCGTATCAGCAAAAAGGTCAATGGTTCAAGCCCCAGCTGGGTGAGTTGGCATTTCTGTGTGGAGTTTGCATGTTCCCCCCTTGTCCGCGTGGGTTTCCTTTGGGTGCTCCATTTTACCTCACAAGTCCGAAGACATGCGCTTTAGGTGAATTGGATAAGCTAAATTGTCCATTGTGTATGCGTGTATGTCCTGGTCCTCCAGGTTGGGGGTTGAGTGTTGGGCTAATGACACACCTCGTAGAAATTACATGTTGATGGTGCAGCTAAATAACTACTTCGATAAACGGCCCCGGGAGTAGAGAGTAAAGATGTTAAGTGGCCATACTTATATTTGAATCAATTAAACTATTTAAATAAAACCAAAAATATAGCCAATACATTTCTGCTAGTTTGCTATTATTGGCTATATTCACTGAAAACTCGATACTAATATTCATTTTTAAAAGGGGGTGTACTCATTAAGCATTTAAAGTGAGTGAAATACTCTGTAATGTCAGCACACATATTGTTTAACCTATGCTTATTATACTATCATGGACAATGAATATATTAAACCCCTACTAATGATCCCTTCCTCAGTCTTTCATATTATACAGTTTGAAGTATTTTTTATAATAATACACACAATATAGCACCATGAGGCCTATTTAAATAGCACAATCATACTTTCAGATATATAGAAAATAATAATAACAATAATAATTCCATACATTTATAAAGAAAACTTGCTATCACATGTTCTACATGCCTGATACTCCTACTACATACAATGCGTGAACATTATGTTTAAAGGCACTTAACCGAGTGAAAGAGACAAATATATAATACTGGAAACTGTTGACATCAGAGATGCCCAAACTAGGGGCGAGGGGCCAAAGTTGGGACATGGTAACCTATGATTTATCTCGCCATCCCACTTGAAAAGAGGAGAATGATGGAGAGGTTGGAATCGTCATTTTAAATGTAATGTTATCTTTTATTTGTTTGTTTTATTGATAAGCTACAAAAAAAAAGAAGAAGAAAGGTTTACTGAAATTAAATGTTTTAATTTTGTTTAATATGTACTGTCAGGCCACAGATAAGGCAAAGGCAGATTCTGCTTGTGTATTCAGCACTGAACTAGAATATGTTTGTTTTTATTGCAATAAATTATCATTAAAAATTGATACTGCATTGGTTAATGTGATTCAAAGTAATGTTTTCTATTTATTTTGAAACATTATGAAATGAAGTAGTTCGGTATATTTATGTTCGACTCAAGATAATTTGGCCATTCGTACAAAAAAGTTTGAGCACCCCTGGTTTACATCAAATACTTAAACAACCAGGCTGAATTAAATTTGATTAGTAGACTTTCGTAGTATCATAAATAAAAGGAAAGCTTCTATTAAAGCTCTTTAAAATGTTATTGGTGATATCTGTGCAGTCCAGTGAATAAATAAATGTGGCATAATGATGTGTCAAGCGATCCAAATATATCTAACTGACCTTGTATAGGACAGATGAGGGGGCTCAAGTTCAAGGTATTGTTATTGATTAACCACATAAATATTATTACAAGATGTTAGAATGAGCAATATCATAATTGTTAGTTTTAATGTGTGAAGGTCACGCATTTAAAGTTAAACAATATTGCATCATAGTGACATAACTGAACCCTGCATGAAGCTAGCACACTGCTAGCATAGCTGTACGCCATACAAGAACAAACATACGCAGCTAAGTGCAAACTACTGCACACCGGCTACTTAAAATGCAGCTATCAAATGCAAACAAAACGTTAATTCACTTGTTTAATGCGTTATGTATATTTTAAGATATGAAGTAACTTACTCCGGGATCTTTGCTCGCCATGCTGTCCTTCTACCGACTGGACGTCACTTGTGACAGTCCGACCACGTGGTTGTGCACTTCAAAGCCTATGCCGTGGCATTATGGGAGTTGTATTGTATGAGTTTATGAGTCCTTGAACGCGTCAAGAGGTGGCAGTAGAACTTTTGTAAAGGTAAGTTGAAGCTCTCAGTCGGGCTAGCGTTGGAACAGCTTCCTTCTGTCTTTTAAAGGGCACCTATTATGCAAAAATCACTATTATAAAAGGCTTAAACACATGTTTGTGGCAACAGTCTGTGAATATAACCAGCCTCCAATGGTAAACATTAATTAATTTGATTCTTTATAATCACACTTGATAAAAAAAGTCTGCAGAAACACTTTGATTGACATTCTCAAAGTGAAATCCAAATATGAACTTGTATGACATATATGTAATCTGCTTATATGACTATATATCAGATGTCTATGTGGGAATATGGTCAGGGGAGAAATGATCATGATCAAATAAGCCTGGTTTCTCTCAAGGTTTTTTATTCACTTTCAATTCAATTGGTGAAGTTTCTTTGATTTGGCTTGTTTGGTTTTGGGACTTGTGGAGATGCGCATCGATGGATTTGCTCTACAGTGTTTGGACTTTCAGCAGTGAAAATTAAACCACACTGAACTGAGCTACAACTCTCAAATCTGGAAAGACACAGTTTTAATTTACTAGAACTTCTATGTTAAGCTGCTTCGACACAATCTTGTAAACGCTCTATATAGAAATAAAGATGAATTAAATTAAAAAGTATTGTGATCTAATAAATAAGAACTATAACAAATGAATATTTAATAGTCAGTATAGTATCTATTAAAACCTAGTACCTAAGAATGAGCACTACCTAGAGAATAAGAACTAATAGCCAAGGTACTTATTCTCAATGCATACTATCTAAAGTAGTAGCATCAAAATAGGTTGTATGTTTAATTAAAAGAAAGAAATGTCTCGCGATACGGTCTTTTAACTCACATGACTGCTTTGAAAATAGCTTATTATTTCACATGGTTTCCCAAAGCATGTATGGCACACAGGTTAATTTGTTCTTTGTGTCAAATATACCTGACATGATTGACTTTCCTGCTCCAAAATCCTGTACTGAATCTGTCACTTTTTATCCCCGCTTGTCACGAGGACAGATGGTGGATGTATGAATTCACCACCGTGACAATAACACTCCGAACAGCCATGTGATGCTCACTGCGCTGTCATTGTGTGACCTTTGACTAGTTTGACATCAGCCCATCTGGCTTCTTCTGGGACGAGGCGTTCGTTCATTGGCATTCACTTCAGTGCGTCCAAAAGAGGGCCTGTTCACTACTGTGTTCCAGCAACCCCGGGTCAACTAGGTCAAGCGAAGAGAAGAGCCAATAGGATGAGCCGGCTTCATTTCCGGCCAATTTTAGTTCCATAAAGGGCAAAATATTATGTGTTTTGACACAAAAAAAAGCATATTTAGGGTGGCACGGTCACCTCACAGCAAGAAGGTTGCTGGTTTGAGTCTCGGCTGGGCCAGTTGGCATTTCTGTATGGAGTTTGCATGTTCTCCCCGTGTTTATGTGGGTTTCCTCTGGGTGCTTCGGTTTACCATACAGTCCAAAGACATGCGCTATAAATGAATTGAATGAAAAAAAACTGGCCGTAGTGTATGAGTGTGTGTGTGTGTGAATGAGAGTGATGGGTTGCGGCTGGAAGGGCATGCGCTGCATAAAACATAAGCTAGAGCAATTGCCGGGTTATTCCGCTCTGGCAACCTCTGATAAATCATTAATATTTACATATATTATTTTATTTAATGTTTTTATTATTAATTTAAATATATAAATTTTTTTCACTTGTCATAGAACTAGTCAGAAAAGTGTCCAATCTAACTAGTGAAATAAAAATATTACCATTAACAGTTCTAATCTTTAGTATCGAAAAATGTAGTGTAAGATTAGCTAGCTACATTTCAGAGCAATAATAGCTGCACAAAAATATGCGTTATGGTATACCACTTTAAAAATTATATATGAAGCATATTCACACAAAAAAGTTTGCTATTTATATTTAGATATTGAATTTTCTTTTTCTATTTTTCGCACTCTCAAACATATTAAATCTATAGTCAGCATTTATTACATAACATTAATTAGATACTAGCACCTATTCAATATACACTTGTACTTTTTAAATATAAATTATTAATTAGATACCACTTAATAGGTAGTAAAAGTTATTTATTGGGTGCCAATTAATTATTAGTCTTTTTTAAATTACATCAACAGTTGTTTTTTCATTTGACCAGTCATAAAGTTTCAAATCTTGCTAATAAAAACATTACCTGAAACATTTCAAATGGTTTGTAATGTATTAAGATAAGCCAGCTTCATTTCAGGGCAATGTTAGTTTCATAATGCTCAAAATAATAATGTTTTGACATAAAAATGTGCTTTATGGTATAGCGCTTCCCAAACATTTAAGCCTGCGATCCCAAAATAACTATGCCAGTTACTCGCAACCTCCACTATCCTATTAAAATATTACTCCGTTTGTTAATTATGGATAAAATATAGCAGTTCTAATATTCATTCATTCATTTTCTTGTCGGCTTAGTCCCTTTATTAATCCGGGGTCGCCACAGCGGAATGAACCGCTAACTTATCCAGCACATTTTTCCGCAGAGGATGCCCTTCCAGCCGCAACTCATCTCTGGGGAACATCCACACACACACTCATACACTACGGACAGTTTAGCCTACCCAATTCACCTGTACCGCATGTCTTTGGACTGTGGGGGAAACCGGAGCACCCAACTGAAACACCAACTGAGCCGAGGATCGAACCAGCAACCCAGCAACCTTCTTGCTGTGAGGCGACAGCACTACCTACTGTGCCACTGCGTTGCCCTCAGTTCTAATAGTTTAACACAATTTATTTGATTTTGGTAAATCAATGTGACCCACCCTCATTGTCTTGCCACTCTCCCACTTTGGGGACCACTGCTTTAAGGTATACACCATTTAAAAAATATAGAGCATGTTCACACAATTTTAACAATAAAATAAAATATACACCTATTTTAACAATGCAACTTTAAAATATAGTAACATATTGCATAACTATCCTACAGTAAAAGACAGTTCTTATTACAGTTCAGTTTGCCAGTAACTTACTGTAAATCAGTTACAGCAAAAGTACTGTATTTACATTTACATCACCATTTACCTTTCTGTATATGTATTTACAGTATTGCGTATATTCACTGTAAAATATACAGTATTTTCCACAATGCAACTTTAAAATACAGTAACATACTGCATAACTGTCCTACAGTAAAATACAGTTATTATTACAGTTCAGTTTGCCAGTAACGTACTGTAAATCAGTTAAACCAAAAATATGGTATTTTCATTTACAGCATTATTTATCTTGCCGTGTATGTATTTACAGTATTGTATGTGTTCACTGTAAAAAAGAGTGATTTTCACAATGCAACTTTGAAATACAGTAACATACCTCATAACTCTCCTACAGTCAAATTCAGTTCATCTTACAGTTCAGTTTGCCAGTAACTTACTGTAAATCAGTTACAGCAAAAATACTGTATTTATATTTACAGCACCATTTATCTTGCTGTGTGTGCATTTACAATATTGTATGTGTTTACTGTAAAACATACAGTAGTTTTCACAGTGCGCCTTTAAAATACAGTAACATGCTGCATAACTGTCCTACAGTATAATACAGTTCATATTACAGTTCAGTTTTTCAGTAGCTCACTGTAAATCAGTTACAGCAAAAGTACTGTATTTACATTTATAGCGTTGTTTATCTTGCTGTGTATGTGTTTACAGTATTGTGTATATTTACTGAAAAATAAACAGTATTTTCCACAATGCAACTTTAAAATACAGTAACATACTGCAAACCTGTCCTACAGTAAAATACAGTTCATATTACAGTTCAGTTTTTCAGTAGCTTTACTGTAAATCAGTTACAGCAAAAGTACTGTACTTACATTTATAGTGTTTATCTTGCTGTGTATGTGTTTGCAGTATTGTGTATATTTACTGAAAAATAAAAAGTATTTTCCACAATGCAACTTTAAAATACAGTAACATAGTGGTCCTACAGTAAAATTCAGTTCATAATACAGTTAATTACTGTGTAATTATTTAAAAAAATCATAACAGTGCATATAAAAGTTTTATTTTATGATGATGTCAGCTTGAGTATATGAAGTTAGTCCATTGAAAGCACTGCTTTTCCACTGTACTGTACAATACAGTACTGTTTGGCACAGCTGAATGCTTAGATTGGGGTTTCCTTGACTCAGTTTGCATTTTCACTGCAGTTTTGTATCATTAAAAGTAGGTTGGATTATCTCTAAGGGTGAAAAACCTTTTCATTTCAGGTCTTCCCATCCAACTAGAGAAATATATGGAAGTCTTGTACTGACCATGACTGGTTGGTGCCATTTAAGGTGCATTTTTTCTTGCGGTGGTATAACAACAATTTAGTCATGCAAACCAGCAATACAGAAGAAGCTACAGTTGACTATTTAAATAGAGTGGGTTTGGTGTTTCCACAGAACTTCATCTAGATTTGGTAAATTTGCAAACTTGAAAGGAATTTATGGTAATTTACAGGAATTTATGGGAATTAATTAGAAATTTACTACACTTATTTGTTGAATGTTCAAAACTAGTAGTCATTGACATTTATAATTTCCCCTGCTATGTCAATTTCTGCTTGCAACTTCAGAATATCCTCTCCTGTTTTCAACAGGCAAATAAGAAACTCATAAAGGTTTGGATCAAGTGGAGGGGGAGTAAATGAAGGCAGAACGTTCATTTTTCAGTGAACTATCCCTTGTAAGTTCAATCGTGACTATTAAAAATAGTCTCTAGCTTTACAGCTCTGCACTTGAGAGCGGTTTGTGAAAAAGCAGAAGATGTTAGGGTCAATTAGCATATGAATGTCTGAGCTCCAGGAAATTTACAGCTATACGCTTAGTTTAGACTGAACTCTTTTTAGCATGATGGTTATGGATGGAGGTCTATTGAACTTGTCTTTCACTCCTGAAGGATAGCCGTGCCAACGCTGGTAAAAATTCACTGAAGTTCACCAGTTACCGGTGTGCACACTTAAAACACAATAAGGTTGAGCAGTAAATCAAACAAAGCTAGACATTTGTTTAGTCAAATTAGGCATGTTTTGAACTCGCATGAAAAGCATATATGTGACTCTGGACCACAAAACCAGTTTGAAATATGTCGAGAATCATTCATTTATTTTCCTTCGGTTCAGTTCCTTATTTATCAGGGGTCACCAAAGCAGAATGAACTGCCAACTATTCAGCATATATTTTTTTTTAATGCAGCGGATGCCCTTCCAGCCGCAACCCAGTATTGGGAAACACCCATACACAACAGCCGATTTAGTTTACCCATTTCACTTATACGCATGTGTTTGGACTGTGGGGGAAACCAGAGCGCCCAAAGGAAACCCATGCCAAAATACGAAGAACATGCAAACTCCACACAGAAATGCCGGGACTCGAACCAGCGACCTTCTTGCTGTAAGGCGACAGTGCTAACCACTAGTGATTGGTCGTTCATCAGCAATTTGTTCATTTTGAACCAATCTTCAATATGACTCGGGAACTACGAGTCGTCTCAGGGAGTGATTCGTTCATCTGCGCATGTGCACATTTGTGCAGGTGGTATCGTTCATTTAAAGTCTTTTGAGTCGTTCATCGCGGAAAGACAGAAGCCAATCATATGCGTTTAGAGCCGGAAAAAGAATTGAACCGTTCATCTCTCGAGTCCTCTATCGGGTTTAAGTCATTAGCTCATCACGGGCCAACCATATGCGTTTAGAGCCGGAAAAAGAATTGAACCGTTCACCTCTCGAGTCCTCTATCGGGTTAAAGTCATTAGCTCATCACGGGCCAATCATATGCGTTTAGACCTGGAAAAAGAATTGAACCGTTCATCTCTCGAGTCCTCGGGTTTGAGTCATTCTGTCACGTGATGAACGAACGGCTCAAGAACCAAAAGACTTAAAAGGCGAACTAATTATCATGGCTCCTATCGACTCAGTCTGAGCACATTGGTTAAGATTATGTGACTGTCAGTGTAACATGAACGAACCACTGACATTTGAAGACATGAAGAGGTGAGCTGAGCAAAGAGACAACAATACCTTCATAGACAAAAGAGCAGGTAAACACTGAATTATTTCACTTCTTATAGTATTCTATTTATGACTTATTTGTCATGTGATCAGGGGCGCAACTGCACATTTACTGATGGGTATGCGGCTTCAACTTTTGCGCGCCCCCCTTCAATCCAACTATATTTTATAACAGGCAAGTGATAAAATGTGGAAAATATTTCCATCAATAAATTAAAGATATTTTTTCATAAAGATATCAATATGCTTAAAAAAAAAAACAGTTTCGCAGTTCTGAACACAACTGAAATAGTTTGAAATATAGTAAAAGGTATAATTACATTAAGCATATTAAGTCACAAAGAAATGCATCTCATACCACCCCAAATTTCTTCTTAATTTAATTTTCACTTACTAAATGATTATAGCACCTTGACTAGCCTTGCTTTTGGACTTTTTGTAGTACATTTGTCAAAACAAAATGATAGACATGGGAGTCCTAAAGGGCAAAAGAACATTGCAATTACTTCTCACATTCAGACTGAGGCAGAAGGTCTGTCTTTGCAAGAACAATTGACTGAAACTGCTAAAAGTGAAATAAAAAAGACTGTCAAATGTTTAGTGTAAAAAAAAACAGAAACAAACAGTGTGAAATGTTCTATTTAATTGAAATGTTATAACTTTGTTTGTAGCTAAAATTAAAATAGTTTTGAGCTAAGAAGTTACCAAAAGGCCTGATGAATCAATATGATACATAATAAATTCATAATAACATGTGGTATAAAAATGGGGGGAGGGGTGAAATGATTTTTTAATTTAATAAAATACAATATTATACGCGTATAAAATGCTAAATACATTTTTTTAACAAAAAATATAAACATTATTTGAAACTTTTAATATGGATAATTTCAAAAATAGTTTTGGCACAATGGCGCCCCCCCCATGTGTGGCGCCCCTATGCGCTGCAAATACTGCATACCCCCTTTTTGCGCCACTGCATGTGATCAACCTTTTGGGCTAGTTGTAGATGTGTTTAGAAGCAATTCGTAACATCTTAATAATATTTTGGCAATTTGAACCAAATGAACGAAATGACTCGAACAAAGATTCGTTCATATCGATGAACGAGACTCAAAGATCCGAGTCAGTAAAATTATCCGAACTTCCCATCACTACTAACCACTAAGCCACTGTGCCGCCTAAAACAGTGCAGAAACATCTTAATCAGCACATAACTGTCGAATCCAATAAAGTACCAAGATCAATTTGCATTTTAACTGCCTTCCATTTATTCTTCTTTGATTTTTCACAAGATCCTTCAAATCGATTGGACCTATTGGTACAGCAGTGCCTTCTTTGTTCATCATGTCTCACTGGAGGCGTTCATTATGATTGATTGTGTCTTGCTCGGTGTAGCAGTTTACGCCTAATCAGAAGCGAGACACACAATGGCCTATTCACTAGCAGCTACCCAGTATGTTAGCTTCAAATTAATCAGCTGACATGTCTTCAAATATTTCCTCTCCCCGACTGGAGAATGAGGTCAGTCTGAAGAAATCCTCAATAACCATAAACCTAAACACTTGCCTCTGATTTAGGTGTATTTCTGCAGCACGGTGGCTCAGTGGTCACCTCACAGCAAGAGTTTCACTGTTTCAAGTCCCGGATGGGCCAGTTGGCATTTCTATGTGGAGTTTGCATGTTCTCCACGTGTTGGCGTGGGTTTCCTCGGGGTTTGCTCCAGTTTTCCCCCCACAGTCCAAAGACATGCACTATAGGTGAATTTGGTAAGCTAAACTGTCCATGTGTGTGAATGAGAGTATATGGGTGTTTTTCAGTGATAGGTTGCAGCTGGAAAACCCCAGATTAATAAAGGGACTAAACCGAAAAGAAAATGAATGAATGAATGTTGCTTGCTACTAGATTGAGAGTCACTGGCAATACTGTTTTGTAAATTGAATAAGCTAACTGGCCGTAGTGTTTGTGTGTGAATGTGAGACTGTATGGGTGTTTCCCAGTAATGGAAGGGCATCTGCTGTGTAAAACATTCTGGAATAGTTGGAGGTTCATTTTGCTGTGGCGACCCCTGATGAAAGGGACTAAGCCGAAGGAAAATGAATGAATGCATTGTGTTTTATTACAACAGTATTATTGTTTTTTGATTGCTGCTTGAAATTACAATAATTACGACGTACTGTGTGTTGAAGTTTACATTTATATTATGATTATATAATAGTTAGCACATAAGCATGATAAAGAACAATACTTTTATTATTATTTTGCTTTAATGACTGTAAATACCCTTTATTGGGGTTATTTTTGTGGTATATATATATATATATATATATATATATATATATATATATATATATATATGTAGAACCAACATGCAGTTCATGTGTAATACTTAAAAAAACAATCAATGTGATAATATAATAATAAAAATAATAAGTATAATTAATATTATTAATACTAATAATAAACAAAAAATAAATAAAAATACTACAAATAATTACTATAATTCTAATTATAAATACGCTAAAAGAATAAATAAATAAATAAAAGTTATTTTATTTGAGTAAAAAGTGTTTTTGTGTTTTACTTAATAAACTACACATACCAAATCTTCAGAACTTATATAGAACTATATATATATAAAACTTATATAATAAACTTATTCCAAATTTTTTTTATTTTTTTCAAATAAATGCTTCAACTGATAATATATATCAGCTGAAAGACATGTGGTATAGGCTAAAACTGACCGTGATTTATGTGTGTGAATGAGTGTGTATGGACGTTTCCCGGTGATGGGTTGCAGCAGGAAGGGTATGCGCTGCGTAAAACATATGCTGGATAAGTTGGGAGTTCATTTCACTCTTGCGACCCCAGATTAATAAAGGGTGAATTACACAGATCACTGGTAGAATTGATATTATGCAACGTCGTTACCTTATCAAGCTATAGGGACTATTTTCAAGTCCTGCGTAAATATCAATTTGGCAGCAAAGTTAATTAAAAAGTTAATTAAGTTAATTAACTTAAGTTAATTAGCAAAGTTAATTAATTAATTTAATTTAATTATCACGCCTAAGTAGGAGAACTGAGAGTTTTTGAACGAGATGCTAATGGTCTAATACAGTGGTTCTCAAACTGTGGTACCTGTACCACTAGTGGTACGCGGGCTTCCTTCTAGTGGTACGCGGAGGAATCAATTATGTCATATGTACATTCTACATGTATTTCAAAATGTATCAAAAATGATTCATATATGAATATGGCATATACTAATATTTATTATATTATTATATAGCCTATATTTCTGAGGTCCAGGCAACATTTGCAGGTGTTATTCAGAGCTTTAGCTGCTTTACTGGGCTTACTACGCAATTGTATTTCAGTACTGCTCTTTGTGGTGGTACTTGGAGAGACACATTTTTTCTGATGTGGTTCTTGATGAAAACCACTGGTCTAATATGATTCATTGATTGAAGCTAAACTCAGCGAAATGCTCCAGCTAGACCCAAATTCAGCTGAATGAATTAACCCTAACTCAACTGCTACACTATGGGTAGTTTTAAATGAGACAGAAAAAAATGCAGTGTTCCTTTAAGGTCTAAAAATAAATGTTCTGACTGAAAATATTCCTATTTTCAATATTCTTATTTTAAAAAAAATCCAAGCCATGTTGTCATCAGTAACGCAAATAAAATGTTTTTACTTAAAATAGCCTACCTGTAATAACTTTGAAGTGATATCCCACTAATTGATTATCACTAAGCAGTGTAAAGTACATTAATAACAGTGTAGCCTACAGTAGAGTACCGACGCCCTCCCACAGCAGCAGCAGCAGCATCTTCAGTGTTGATGTTATTCATGGGAGGCGGCATCGGCTGAATGAGGCGTTTCCGCGCTCAAAGTGGGCTGGGACTCGAACATTTCCACTGAGGAGTGAAATAACCAGAGGGGAAAACCCATTAGATCACACCGCTTTAGTCATATCGCACACTGAACCGTCTACCTCGAAGCTCGCGGCGTAATATGAGCGTCAGGAACTCGGATGCTCGATCTCGCGAAAGGTCCTGTAAGAGGAATCCTCACGTGGACGCGGCTGGAGCATGAAAACACATCAGGACCACAGACTCAGGGAAAGCTCCGCTCCTCTGTCTCCTCCTCGTTGACAATTTGCGGGTGTTTTTAACACTTGGAGTGAATATGTACCAGGGACATTCACAGGTAAGCTCGTGTGCTGTTTTTCAACCCCTCATTATTATTGGCCAACGGCGCGTGAAGCATCCCGTCTGCCGGCACGTGCGCATGTGTAAACTAAATGCACAAATTGAGGAGTTTATATTGTTATTGTCCCATATTATAGTGTCACTCTTTAAGCTGGATTTTAGCTTGGGCAAAAATAAATAAATAAATAAATAAATTCACGACATAAGCTTGAGCAGCCTGAGGAGGCGTAAACTCCGAGTCTGAGAAAGGGAATATTTCAAGGCGTTATTTTGTCCCATTTTAACGTCTTTACTGTCTGTACACTGTGTTCTGATTGTGTTTGTGTCATTTGCACTGAATAAAAACATCTTGATTTTAAATTTTCCTCAAAAAAAGGGAAAGTTTTCATGTGTTATGTTACTGTAAAATAAGTTTCACATGGTAAAGCATACTTTCATTCTATGTAGTTATGAATTAGGCTACATATGTATTACATTTTTAATTATCTGCTTTATACCCCTATCCGTCAATATTCTGAATGATTAATTATGCAAATGCATAGAAATGTTTGTAAAAAATGACAAAAAAATACGCAAACATCATATATGATGAATATTTAAATATTCAGGGCTGGGTGATATGACAATAATCACGATATAAGTAATCTCATATTCTGATAACGATATATATCACGATATAGTACTGTTTCTGCTTCGATTAATGGTTAAATTTATTACTATATATAAGCAATTAATATATATAGGGTTGTCACAGTGGCGCAGTTGGCAGCACGATCGCCTTACAGCAAGAAGTTCGCTGGTTTCAGCCTTAGCTGGGTCAGTTGACGTTTCTGTGTGGAGTTTGCATGTTCTCCCCGTGTTGGCGTGAGTTTCGGGTGTTCCGGTTTCCCGCACCAGTCCAAAGACATGCGCTATTGATGAATTGGGTAAGCTAAATTGTCCATAGTGTATGTGTGTGAATGCGAGTGTATGGGTGTTTTCCAGTGATGGGTTGCAGCTGGAAGACCCCAGATTAATAAAGGGACTAAACCGAAAAGAAAATGAATGATTGAATGTTGCTTGCTACTAGATTGAGTGTCACTGGCAATACTTTCAGTTGAGTTTTTAGCGAGACACTCATCACTCAGTTGTGCTCACTCAGATGAATAGTAGGACTATCACACACAGACGGCAGTCACACATTTGATCTGGGCAGGGGAAATAAAATAATACATAAATATTTCATATTGCAACCTCTTGCGATTAGCTAATCGCAACGATTCACATCATGATTGCGATTCGATTTCGATTATATATATATATATATATATATATATGAGCAATATCACACAAGTAGCAGTGCAATATGGCTGTATATCGGCAGTGGTGGGAGGATTGCGTTGGCACAAGGTCGCAGGCCGAGTGCCTTAGTGCCCCCACCAGGGCCGATATACAGCCATATCGCACTGCTACTCATGTGATATTGCGTTTATACAACAGTTTGACGGCATAATTGTGTATATAAAAAACTATATAGCGTCTCAAAAATGCTTTTGTATGAGGAACTACTTTTTTTCACGTTGGATTCAAATCATAAGCTGACAGTTAAACAACTGAGCAAGCATCTTTTCAACTTAACATCTGTAGTGTCTGCTTTCTGCTGGCTGTATGTGGGCGGAGTAATACACAAAGGGTAAAGAGGCTGTACGGGTGCTGATATTACTTAAATATATCACGGCTATCAAATAGAATAGTTTGAAAACACTGACAGAGAAATTTTTGACTGTTTCTAAAGTACTTTAAAATACAAGAAAACACAAAAAACAAACACGGTTTCCATATTTTGGTGAAATCTTAATTTTTTTCATGGCAAGGTTAACATTTGCATGGAATTGCTCAAATATATATATATATATATATATATATATATATATATATATATATATATATGAACACATGTAAAGCACTATTTCTTTTTACATTTTAAAGTAGGCCTATATACTTTAAAATAATTTACCCATTCTTGTGTGATCATATTTCTCACTTTATTCACAATTTCAGGGTGAATGTTTGAATAAATAAACATAGAAATATAAAATAAATATAAAGCACTTTTCAAAAAGCAACGATTACAGGTCCAACATAAAAAATAAAATATATGCCTTAATATAACACAATATGTAAGCATTGTGCTTTCAAGATTGCAATTTCTCACAATGCTGTTTTATAGGCTATTATGTATCTGTCTGAATCCCTGTAATTGTATTTATTTATTACCATTATTTAACCAGGAAGTCCCATTGAGATTTAAAATCTCTTGTATAAGAGAGACCTTGGCTGCGTCTGAAACCGTATACTTCTATACTATATAGTACGCTAAAATCAGTATGCAAGACGAGTAGTATGTCCGAATTCATAGAATAGGGGAGAAGTACCCGGATGACTTACTACTTCCGGCGAGATTCTGAAGTGCGCATCCCATGCACGTTGCGCTATCCCATAATGCCCCGTGAGAGAATTCATGAATGGAAGTGAGGCGACGCAACTGACGGAGGTAGGTCACGTGACCATGACAAAATCGCGGATGTAGTGCGTTCGAATTCCATTCATAAGCTGCGTCCCAAATGGCACACTATACACTATGCACTCATGCACTATGTACTTATGCACTTACACACTCAACAGGATAGTATATGTATGTAGTGGCGTCCCAAATGGCACACTAATGTTTTTTTACTAAGCAAAAAATTCAAACCGTTTTCCTGATGACGTTTGACGGTTGCCAAATAAGTAAAATAAACGACCAATTATCAAATAATACCTGCCGTAAGTATTGCCGCATTCACCATCGGGAGGTGCTATAATCACTCTCGTAGGAGAATTTTGCTTTCACCATCCAAAATAAATAAAGTTATCCAACATGTGCGTCCGATAGCTCTGCTCCTTCCGCTAAGTAAGCAAACCTGCGGTCGTTGAGTGCGTGAAGTGTCCATCAGTACACACTTAATTTTAGCGGCTGAATGAGTGCATCATCCAGGTAATTAAAGTGCACTTAATATTTTTAGTTTTCTGTGTGAACGCACTACTTACACTATTCATACTACAAAATGGCGTAGAATAGTGCATAAGTTTGTGATTTGGGACGCAGCTATATTTTTTTACGTTCATACTGTATAGAACGTACTTTTCTAACGGCCGAGTAGTACGTTTAAATTTAAATGTAGTACGCAGTTTCGGACGCAGCTCTGGTGTGTAGTGCCATGTATAATGGTGTGTAACACTGCCCATATATAAATGACCAAAAAGTACTACCATACACACTGTATTTTGTAACATCACGAAATAAACTATAGAGCATATGAAACGATGCACTTTTCATTGTCATATTGCACAGCTCTACTTCAGGCCTAAGTATGGCATTTATGTCTGAAGTGGGTCTTAACATGTCAACTCAACCTTGTGAGGAACTTTAAGCTGTTTTAAATGCATATTTCTTTTTGCTTTGTCTTTAAGAAGCCATACACTTCATCTATTAATTAATACCTGACGGCAGCCTCAACATCTGTTTCACACTTGGAATGAATTTGACCTTCATAGAGCCAGATGAACTTAGATATTGCCTGCTGCTGTTCACATGACTGATGATGCTGTGCTTGCACTTCAGGGAACTGCCATCAAGTGTGGTTTGCTTCCGAGTCCTCGAGATAAATATGCCTTGTCTCTCACCAAGCAGTAAATCAGAGTAGTTGTGTTTGAGACCATAGTTCAGTGCCACATGCCTCGTGAACGGACACCAACTGTATTGTACTGGGGTAGGTTTGCAGTCGTTTGCTGCATCATGATTTTCTGACATTTAAGATGCACAGTAAGAGATTGAAAATTATGTTTTAAAGGCGACTTAGGGCTCTATTTTGACGGTCCATGCGCAGAGCGCAAAACACAAGCCGCGAACGCTTTCAGGGCGTGTCAGGACGCGTTTTTGCTAATTTAAGGACGGGAAATCTGCCTTGCGCCAAGGCGCAAGGTCTAAATGGGTTGAGTTTATTTTCTTAATCAGTTATAGGTGTGTTTTGAGAATAAACCAATTAGAGTCTCATCTCCCATTCCCTTTAAGAGCCAGCTGCGTCGCGCCAAGAGCGCATTCGCTATTTACAGGACGCAAAGTAAGTCTAAGTGGAAAAAATGAGCATTTCACAAGCAAACAGTTAACAGTTGACAGTTTTTTTAACAGAAAACTGTTGAACAGAGCATCTACTGCGTGAGAATGAGAGATAATGGATCTACTTTCACTTTCGCTCATGGATAGGGAAACCTTTACGCACAGACATCAATTAGTCTATAAATAATTAATTTCGTTTGTTAAGCGCAAATATTTGTTTCAAAACTATTTCTAAATTCAGTTCTAATTTCCAGCAAACGAATAAATGAAGAATAATAACGAAGTGTGCTCAAAATACTGAGTTATTTCCAAATACACCTGCCATGCCCCATATGGTCTAAAACCTGACAGGTGGGCAAATCTAAGCTTGTTTTTAATAAAACAAATATAAATATGGATATAATAAATAATACTGCTAATAATAATAACATTATACAAAAGCAAATTGTTATGAATGAACTGAAAAAGCCTCCCGAGATGAAGAAGACATAAAAGCAGTGATTTTTTATATTTATGTAGGCTAGAAAATAATATGTTTTGTAATATTTTAATCCTTTATATTTATATTCTATATCTATCCATATTATATCCTATATATATATATCCTTAATATTTAAATTTTTTCATATGTAAAGATATTTGCCTGCTCTCTTGTGTGTATTAAGCAGTGCGTAAGCGAGGCGCAACTCTGCGCCGGAGTTTAGACCGGGTTAGTTTTGGTCTAATGAAAAATCTATTATAGTTTCTCAAAATAGCAACGCGCCAGCGGTCCACCTCAGAACGCCTTCCTTATTAGACCAGAACGCCTATGAGCGCACATATGAGCGCTAATGCATTTGCTATTTAAACAGCATAGCGCAACGCCTCAAAACGACTCTTGTGCCAAGCTGAAACTACCAAAAGACTATTGCGCCGCGTTTTGCGCCACACTGCGCCGGGTGTATAATAGGGCCCTTATTATGCAAAAATCACTTTTATATGGGGTTTGTTGTTGTTTGGCACAGTCTGTGAATATAACCAGCCTCTAATAGAAAAAATGTATTAATTCAATTTTTTATTATCACACTTAATAAAAACAGTCTGCAGAAACACTTTGATTGACATCTCTCTTTGTACGTGTCATAAGTGGGGGAAAGCCCCGCCCATTAGTGATCATCACTCCCTCATTAGCATAGGACGTTACTCTTGTATTTGAATTTGCCACTATGCTGACACACAGATATACATTAGATGTCGCCTACCCTGTTGTTTTCTATTGGAAGGAATGCGTCAATAGAGTCGCCATTTTGGAACAGGGTAGCGCTCCATTGAAATGAATGCGGGACCAAGGTACAGTGGAGGACTGTGGCCATCCAAAGCCAGAGATATACACATATACACATATATCTATGATTGGGAGTTTTCCTGGATGTTAGTATTCACATTTTTTTTAATTACGAAAATTATAATTTTACATCACTTTTCTACATTGATGGATCAGTGATTGCACAGGCATTCCTGACAAAAAGCTTGTGTTTGTGTGTATGGAAATGTACTATCCACCCTCCCTGTTAAATTTGATCTAATCCGTGTCCTGAAACACACCTCCTCTCCTGCTTTCACTTCTCATACTGACGAAGGAAGTGATTCGTTTGTGAATGAATCTCCGTTATGAACGACTCCTTCACTAGCCGACAATAATACAAGTTTCTGGCAGTCCAGCATCTCGTTATCATATTTCTTTTGCATTATTTGCTGATTTTATTCATAAAAACTAGCATAAGCTGAGTATTTAGTTCGAGTTGGAGCTGCTTTGCCATATGGTGAATGTGACTGTCATCATCAATAACGCTACCTGATTAGCACAAAAGTTCAGAACATACAAAAACGTAAAAAACTTAATCTTACCTATGAAGTGTTCTGCCTTTGTGCTTTGTTTTCTTTGTTTGCTCGTTACTACACCCGTACACAGCTCTAAAGTCTAGCATCTTCGCGTGATAACACTGTGTTGACTAGTGCGGTTGAATGACATTTGTCCTGGGAGCACTGTACCAATGTGGCGGCGCTATTGACGCATGCTCAGGGTCCCTATGCGATATCTAGTGTATATATCTATGATGCTGACACACAGGCATTTGTAGCTCCGCCCTTTTTTGAAATGAGCACAATCTCATTTGAATTTAAAGCGACAGTCACCAAAATGGCATCAAAGCCTAAAAGGGGCAAGTTATTAAACATTAATTGTGGGGTATTTTGAAACTTCACATGGACACTCTAGGGACATCATAGATTTATTTTACATCTTGTTAAAAGGAGCATAATTGGTCTCCTTTAAAACATGTTTTTTCAATTTCACGTTGTGTGTAAAGACTCAGATGGTGCTGGTTTTTGGATGTTACACATGATTTCCACTGATTTCTGCCTCTCAAGGCACTTCTTGTGTTGAATCTGCATATATAAGATTTTGAGCATTATCAATGCTTTAGGTTAATTTTTAGTCACATTTCAGTCATTTTACTCTTTTGGTTTGCACTTATGTAAGGAATAACCGTGTCGCCATCACTAATCCAATAAGTTACATTTTAGGCTGAACTATCCCTTTAAGATGTGTTTCTGTCCCTCCTTTGATACAGCGATAGCCATGTTTTCCAACAGTCGAGGCTTTCCCTTGTGAAGGTACATTAGTTCAGCCTAGCACAGGGTTGCTAGCACAGAGAGAAGCCCTTTGATGCGCTGTTAGCCTTTTATCACAGAAATTTACCTTCAACAAACCATGTTGAGATTTTTGTGCTAGCAATAGTGCTTTTGTTCCATTTGTGAGAGGAGGAGATGTGATTATTAAGCATTTTAGAGAGGTAGAAATCAAGTAAAATATGCTATCCAATACATTTTTGGGTATTGAAGGCATTGAGCCGCTCGTGTATGTATTTTCTGTACAATTACTTGCATTGTAGCCACCAAAATACAGTTCATCGCTGATACATAAACTACCTTAAAAGAATGGTAGCTTCTCAAAATGTATGGCATTATTTGCTTCAATTATTGTGTTTTGTTGTGAAAATACACAAAATCTTGTAAAATTATTATTAGTTTTTTAATCTCAAGAACCATTGGACTTGCAAATTCCTGAAGGGACTGACTGGCATGAGAGAAACTATAGTAACAGTCACACTTCCATTGTGAACAGTGAACTGTGACAGTATAGGATAAAATATGATATTATAAAAACATATATTAATTGTGCTCAGCTTAAATGTAAAAATAAAGTTACCTGAAAGAGAGAGACAGGGCTTTGAATGGCTGTATTTAATTTTTATTCGTGTTT